>NC_091934.1:16938080-17238080 GCF_041260155.1 Ptychodera flava
TTAATTTCCTTCAACAGGAAAACTGTCCATATCCCAAAATGCCTGGATACAGGATATTTTCATGTCTTTGGGTTTCCAACCATGACCAAAAAAATTCTTTTGAACAATGTTCACCACTGTCTTCCATATTCAGCAGTGTACAGAATAAACTCTCAATTCAACACACTCTCTATATCAGTTCACTATTCTCTTCCCAACATGCCACTTTGAGTTTTTCCAGAACAGAGGTACTGGTACAGTGGCAGCCTGTTGGTGACAGCATTACGGTAAGTTGGCTCACCGGGACTACCATTATTCAGTCCCTGTTTTATGAACAATTGACATTTAATCATGGCAGCTGCTGTTTACTTTTTAACCCTTTCACCCCTAGTTCCCTGTGTACAGGTCCAACTTTACCATAGAAAACAATGGATTTGGGACAAACCATGGTGGTGAAAGGGTTAAAAGGTCAAACCTCTGCCACTGAGGGACTGCAGACGGCCACAGCAAGGCATTATGGGATACAGAAACAGATTGTCTACAGAGCTTTTAGCAGCGACTGAAACACTCAAAGGATACTGCTGACAGTTTCTAATGGTGACTGTTGTAATCACAAAATCATAAACGCACGTATGCGACACAAGAACTGATCAAATTTCATGCAATCTAGTTGCATACACCCATAAAATCATAAAAACTATGAAAGTGTAATCTCGGGGCCTGAGCTCCAACTGCAGTATACAGTCACAGTTGACTTGGCACCCATTCAAATGTATATGCAGTAAAAATACTAAACTTTAACGGCAGCCATCAAGATGTGTGTACGGACGGTGATCTCATACCATTTGGCTAAGTAATATGTGAAATATGCATTTCATCAAATCATTTAAGTGCTGCTATAAATAGCTGCAGAGCCATGGACTAAGGAAAATGGGCAGACATTTGTGATAAAAAAGACCCACATTCCACTCAATGACACTTTACAAAATGCATTTAATGTAAATGGTTAGTAGAACAAATCTTATGCTACTGTTGAGGAAGGACAAAAAATGACTATATTTCGACGTAGACAACAAGATACATTATCAGTCAGTACAACGTTGTGACACAGCAATGTCACAAAAGTCAAGGGCTAGGGACAAACTGTTTCCCACATGTACAGAGGAACGATAATTACTCCACACATTTACATAAACGTCATATTGGGGACACTTCAAAGCAATGATGTCAGTGTGGAAATCCTGCCGAAGATTAGGTCCAACCCTGCTGTTTAAAAGTCAGCCTAGAATCTGGCCTGAAGTTTTCCGGTTCTAGCAGCCCAAGTGGGGGTACATGACCAAAGAATTTCTAGACTTGTTTTAAGCAGCATTATGGTTGGACAAATTGTCGCATCAGTACAGGAGGGTTCTGATTGACAATTTTGTTGAAATCACTATTCTTCTAAAATAACTCTGAATAACTTGTTACACAGCTATCCAATACCCGCCATAACAAATTTCCATAAGATAATTGTAGAATATAAGTACATATATTCTCATTTATATTATGACCACTGATTTTACAAAAAGCTTTTTTCAGCACCTCTGTCAAATGGTTAAATTTGCCAATATGACCTGCCTGCACTGATATGACAAAATATTGAGAACAAATGGGGCTGGGGGAGTATAGACCCTAGAGGGGAGGGAGCATAAAAATCAATGTTCGAATCACATCTCATATGGTGTATTGTGTCGGCTAATTTTTGACAGAGGAACTGTCCAGGGATGGACAAATACCCTACATCTGTTATCGGGCAAGTGTGAGCTCCACTTCTACAATCTCCAATATTTACTTATCAGAGTACACGTCACTATATGAGATGTGGAATCAAACAACAGCGTTCCTCTAATGTTGTAAACGACACTTGGTAACACATGTGGCCATGAACAGCAGATTTCAGATAAGTGCTGCCATACCCATGTTTGACTTTATACTAAGAGTGTTCTCTGGGTGTTTTAAGAGAGTCATGTACGAAATCTGGACTTACGAAATGTCTCTTTTTAACTTGTCGTTAAACCAAAGTTGTACAACAATTGTCTGCTGTATGGATATTATTTGACCTCTTTTCATGTACAGTGGTTGTAAAATTGTATCACTTCCTAGACTGTTTTTTCAAACTGAAATGTTTTGCTAAAATTTAAAAGGAACATCCTTTTTTTGCCAGTAAACAAGTGTCAGACAATGTTTATAACATTATGGTTTCGGTTTCGAGTAAAACTTAACCAAACAGTCTACAACACTTTTGTACTTGTTGGCAAAATACATGTACAGGACTTGGATAATTCTTGCAGTATTATTTTTTATTTTTCTCCGTATATATGTTCGATGTGTTTCTATTTCTTTTGATCAATATAATAAAAGTTATATGAAAGCTTGTCAAAGAGACTTAGTGCAATATATTGTGGAGAAAAAGTCTGGAAATACACATGGAAGGTAGCAAATTGATAATTTTCACATTTTGCCAAAAAATTATCTTTCATGGCAGATGAATAGGAATATGGCGATAACATGAGTTGTTAAGGAAGATGATACTGTATATGAAGGTGAGAATATAAACTATGCTGAGTGAAAAGTTTGCAAAATGAAAAAGCTAAACATGGGGTAGATGTTTTGTGGCTGTTGTAAGACAACTCCACATATTTTTACCTAGGTGGTTGACCTGCTGGTGGTGGTTGGGTTGCCCTGTAAAAAAGAATTATTAAAAGTTTCACCATTAGCCCACTCTATAACCGAAGAGAATGTCCATACGCCATACACACACATGGTAAAATTACTGTGTTAGAGTGTCAGGAGTGAATTTTTCTTGAATCACACCACAGTGATCTGGGATTACAAGGTGTGACATCATATTCATCACCCTGTGTATGATGTCACCCTGTGCATAATCTGTCGCCCGGGCCCTCTCTACTATCTGCCCCTGTGTACAATCTGTCACCGTGTTCGTGTACGATCTGTAATCCAGTGTTTTGCAGCAAAGGCTATACTACATGAAGTTATAATAGTCTTGCTATGCATTCATTACAGTCTACCACCCATGCTTTCACTTCTCTCTTTCATAAATGATCTGCCAGAATTACTGGCAGATCGTTTTGCTGTCACAGAAGGCTATTAATCACCATTCATACATCACAACTCACATCCACTACCCTTCCTTTCCCAAACCATGATTTCATAAATGATCGTCGGTGACCTGTCTGGGCTAATGTGCAGCGCTGAATAAGATCTGACCCAATTGGGTAGCTGAATCTGACCAATATAATGAAAACAATACAAATAGACCCCCTAAGTGACTGTGAATAGTGAAAATGGACCAATCAGAGAAAGAGCTTATTCAAGCTGCACATCAGCAGACCTGTCTGAGGTCAAGCTTTGGGCACCGTTTTGCTGTCACAGTTTCTTTTACTGAACAAACTTGTTAACTTTCAATGACACATTGCTGCAATGTAACAAAGCAACATTTTCTGGCACTACATACAACATCATCATTTAATCAGGAATCCAACCAGACATTTTGAGTATTATGCAGAGCAACTATAAATAAGTTTGACACTCAGAAATATCAATGTCTCCTGCTGAGTCAAGATGACACATACCATATCGATGACTACTCATGTCAGACACCATCAAAATCCTAAAGTAAATTAAAATTCAGATTTCTATTATTTCATTAACATTTTCTTTTAACAATCTTCCAAACTAGGTGATCAAATTCAAAAACCTCATTTCTTATCAATCATACTCATTTGGATAATTGCAACACTTCTCAAACAGAATTGATGATGATTCTGATTGCTTTAATCAAAATTCACCGTAACTCTCTCACCACTGTATTTGAATAACACTTAAGTACATGTACATGGTTTCTCCCACCATGATGACTGGAATACGATACAACTACCGGTACACAGCATAGAAGTATTATACAACATGTGGCAATAAATTTTCCTCGGATTTTGAATGGAAAAATTCATTAACCGCTAAACTCTAATGCATCCAGTGGACACATTTTGGAAACCTTGGTCCTACCAATGTGATTATTAAGTTGCCTCTAAGCTGGTTTCATAATCTTGGGAATCAATTGCAATTGGCAATTTCAACTCACACATCATTTGCATGACTCCTCCATACAATTTTGAGGGGATTATTGATTTTGCAAACTATTAGAGAGAAGAAAATTTGCTCTTTGGTAATTTATAGCAGGCATACGAGAGCAAGCAGTCAAAAGATTTCATACAAGGAGATAATAAAATGTGAGTCACAGGCCAAGCATATGGAATTCCCCTATGCCTGGGGCAGCTGAAGAGAGGGAAAATGAATCTAATGAGGTGCACATGGGTACTGTACCTACAGGTACATATATGGTACACTGTAAGTACCCGAGGCTGAATGCACATAGGTTAGCGCAGAACACAGGAGTATATAAGGCATTTCATGAAACAAAACCTGGAAATTTGTTTTCCACACATGGATTGTGCTTACACTGGAAGGTGGGATAATGAAATGCCCATCCTTTCACAGCAATAATTAACCCTAATATGAGGTCACTGGTTTTAGAATCATTTTTGATGTGGAATGAAAGTGAAACTGGCAAGAAATCATAACTGACACCAAAGGCAGCATCTCTCTCCACTTGATGCACTCTATAAACTACCCCCTCGATGTGATGTTCTTTATTCACCTTCTCACTGACAGGTTCATCTGCCCCTGTCAGGTCAGTTGTCCAACTCCTTTACATTGCATTCATTGACATAACGTATTTTGACTGACTTGACGGGCACGCCATATGACATCATCTTTGAAAACCTATGGAAATATACACAACCATGATTCTTTTCGTTTACTGACATTTCTGAGCCATGCAATTATAAACATGTTGATTCTGACTGACTTGACTTGATGGTACTGGTAGTATCATAACAATCTTATGGGTATCTTTTGGTTTTACGTTGAATCAGTGAATGTGAACACCTCAGCTTGAACAGGCTGGCTACCGGTATGTACAGTCACTCAATCTAATATCTCAGAGGTTGAGCTATTTCAATCTGAAAAGTCCAATGCTCTCAACTGCATTTCCTTGTTTTGAAGGTCCAGAAAAGACAACGAATAACAGTACGGTTCGATCAAAGTGCAAAGGTGAAATGGTTAAATACGAAAGGTATCTTGGCGGACACAGAATATACTGGAAGCAACATTTGTACATTTACCATGCACGCTGCCAAATTTTTTAAATGTTCAAAAACGCACTGGTTTTGGTCATGTAATCTTTGGATTCAAATGAATCAAGTGAAATTCAAATCTGTGCCGAAATATTGATACAGAACTGCAACAAAGCGATAAATGGAAACCACCGAGGGAGCAAGGACACCACTGACAGGAATATAAATGCGCCATTTGTATTATTCATGAAACGGTTCCTCTCAATGCTATGATTTGATTAGCCACTGGTAGAGAAGGCAATGACGTCTTCGGCAGTGGAAGGCAAATTATTAGGCATGTACATAATTGAACTGTTCGACAATGAAGTCTTTCAGACCATAATACTCAGCCGCCGTCTAAAAATAGCACCACTCTGCCGAGCAATGAACAGTGCCCTCCCCTCAACGGCCAGTTTTTGTGATACCGAGTGAGTGAGAGCTACGAGATTGAGTGAACTACATATACTTTGTATGTGTACAAATGTTCCTCAATAAAATGTAACTCATGAATTCCATAGACAGGACATAAAACTCATAAAACGCTCTACACTGCCAGCAGCTAGTATAAAAAGTCACCTATACTTCATTTTCTTGGGAAACACAATTTCTGGCGATGAAATTCCAGTGAGTGCCCTGCATTGTATGGACCTGGCTAATTAATGGGTAGTAATTGATTTTTGGCCTGCTCTTTGCATATTCCTATCATTACAATATTGAATCAACGGCAGTGTCTGATTGATCTGCAAACAACACGACTGTGAAGTAGTTTTTTCCATTTTCATACCTAATTCAGCCTCTTTTGTTAACGTAATATTTTTTTCAGCATTCATTGCTTTATGCGGCCATTTTTTCCATATTTCATAGATTCAATACTGTAAACCCCTATTCTTTCTCCAACAAGTTTATTCCATCATGACAGCTGCCTAACTTCTTTCACATATTTATTTTTTTTCAATTTTTGTATTTTTTTAGTGTGAATGCTTCATGAAGTATGTTAGAAGTATCTGCTTAAATATATTAAATACTTCTCGGTATAAGTGAAGTAAATATAGGCACGGTTGTGTTACACTGGAATGCGATCAGACAATGCTCCATTCTGTCTGCTGTTGTAAGGCCTGATTCAGTCTTACCTCATACATTGGTCTCTCAAGGACATTACCCCTGCTCAGTGTTCCAGTAAACCCTTCCTTCATTTACATATAGTTCACCACAGTCACCCTGCCTACATTTCCTACACAGGCCATAATCCACCCTATCTGAGAACAGTCTGATCAGACTGAGTGACTCACAATTTCACAAATGGCCACATATTCTGACTACCAAGGTATGGGTTATCAGGGTATTCTAAAGCTAAATATGTTATTCATAAACGCTTGCTTTACTGATTAGTTACTAGTCATACAACAACAGAGGTTTTTTTATATTTTTTTCAAAGCAGGCTGACTAACTTTCTACGAGCATTGTTACTTTGTTTCTCAAAAATATTTATAAGGTTTTATGATAGAGCTCTATAGAATGTGCATATGAAGAAAGCAATAAATTTGATGCTACCACTACTGTGCAAATCTCCCATAATTGCTGCCTGTGTTTGAACTATTCATGAGCTCTGGTTGCAGAGTAAAATCAATGTTTGAAATGGGACAATCATCAGATCAGCTGGTATATTCAGGATAGTGGCATGCATACTAGTAGTTGACAATAACCAATATTTCTTTCCAAAAAAATTTACACTTTCGGGGAAATTTTTAAATATCACCATTTGAAATTTACTTTTCCAATCGCCGAGTTTTTCAACTTTTCTACTTATGAGCGATAAATATGTAAAATTTGTATAATATGATTAATTGACCACATACTCAGTTGTATGGTTACACTTTAACGAGGTTGCATTATTCCTCTTCTGGTCACGTTCAATCGTGCTGCACACCTGATTTCAGCCAAAGATCCCTGATACACTGTTGTGCATTGCAGTTCAAAACAGCTTACAATTATTAGTGAAACATTGATATTTAAAACATAACAATCCAGAGTTATTGGAATATTGATCAGCATTGAATGGATCAGCCTGACTGAGATATTTCAAACTGGGATTCTATCTTAGGCTTTACACCAAACAAAATTTGACCTGGCATATGTGAACGGTGGCATATGCACCCTCAGTACACAGCTGGATTGACAAAAGCCTTGCACAAGCGTATTGGGGCTTTAAATTGACTGGTGTATCATTAATACCTTAATCCCAGCACTACACTTTTTTTGCACTATTTACCAAAATACTGGTAGCAAAGCAGAAGCAGCGCTTGTAAACAAAAGAAATATCTTCACTGTATTTATACTATGATAACTCAGTTATGCACTGACATAATTACTCAACCCCGCATATTATACTCAGTTATACACTGATATTAATTACTCTACCCTACATATTATAGAATTCTGAAGAATATATTATCTCAGTTGGACTATTTGATTACTACAAAGGCTCTATATGCATTGCTGGTTTTGAAATGCCTTGTACATCCACTCTTCAGAAATAAAAATTTTCATTGATAGTACAAAAAAGTAACAGGTAAAAACAGCTGTGCCAGTAATCTTCAATTTTGAAGGTGCTGCTGGAAGACAAGGGCATTACAGGAGATAACACTTGATTGTTTTCAGGCCGTTGGGGATCAATGTACAAATAGACTGAAAAAAGTCAATTTGGCAAGGCCTATAGTCAACATTGGTCATTACACTCCACGCAACACACTCAGCACCTCATTGGAATGTGTGTCAACAATGCTTTTGATTATAGTGGGGAATTCATTAGACGTTCAAATCTATGGCAAATACTATGGACAGTTTCATGTACGCTGCAGTTTTAAAATTTAACTCTTTTGTCCTTTTGCCTTTTGTTCTATGAATCAAGAACTCCCGCCCCCACATTTGGATACACCAAATGTTAAACAATTTCACAAATGCATCTATAAAGAACATGACAGGGTACTTATATTTAACCAGCCGAGAAGAGAGTGAACCAGAGAATGCATTGCAGTGTAAATGTCAAATGGAGTCCACTGGAATGTTTCCATAACAATGAAAATCCATTGGGCAGGAAGCTGTCCTCTCCAAGTGCAAGGAAAATTAAGACAAATTAGAATACATCATAAAATGGTGGAGATGTTTTTTCTTGTCCTGTCACTCTCAAAAATTAGATACCACTTTTCAAATGAGAACTCATAATGTTAATTTGAAAGCCTGTAATATTCAAAACTGAACCTCGCTCGATAGACCATTTTAATTGTGAAATGATAAAATATTCATTGCCAGGAATGAAAAGGTGTCTCTGAATGATTAATATATGATTCATTATTCAGGAGAGCTGTATTTGATCAAAGCAAATTAAATTTGTCAAATCTGGATATCACTGCTTTGTTTGAATAAAAATTCTGCATGATCAGCCACCCATAGATGTAGGGCATCCTTCCTAATAACTACCAACAACAGCTTTTGTTTGCAACAACCAAAGCATGCAGAAAAACCTTCATACGAACAACAACACCCAAAGCATGCAGAAAAACACAGAATATAAATATTAGGTGAGCACTGACAGAAAAATCTGTTACCATGTGGACAAATGTCTAATAAATGTAATGTATACTAGTCCCTGGACTGTCCCTGGGTATAACAAAGTCCCTACCAATTTTTCTCTGTTTCACGGAATTACCGACTTGCAGAAATAAAATTACTGTGTTAGACATCTGTATCAAATATGACAAGTTTTGATGATTTATTTTTCAAAATTTATTGACTTGACAGTGCTCAGATCTTTTTCTGAACGGACCTAATTACAATATGGAGAAATTATTCTCAGGAGAAAACCTGGTGTAATATCATTAATCCTTTCACAATTGATGTAAAACTGAGAAGTCACGGTCTACCATGGGACTGCATTATTTTCAAGGAAATGCAGTTGAGGCTGGTTTGTGAAGGTCAAAGGGCACGCTACTACGTCGCTTGAAAAAATACAATACTTGAGCAGATTATGTTCACTAGTCTTTGAAGTGAATGGACACTCATTAATGAAAAAATGAAATATTGAGTTAATAAATTTCTCATTAGAGGGTTTTTAACTACTTCAAACTTGTTAACAGTTGAAAAGAACGTCTATTCCTATAGGGGGAGGATCACTGAATTCCAAGAGCTCTGACACTCTCTTTGCTAATATATCTTACATGGTACATATCACTTACTTACGGGTTACAACTTACAGGGCCTTAATCATTTCATTAAAAGATTTCACAGCGCTGAGGCAATGGATAGAACTCGATTTGTACAGCTGGGATCGTATGACAGTAGTGTTTACAATGCAACCTAATCTCGCTACAATTGGAATATTTCATTGATCCTAGCTGGGAGAGCGCCAAAGGTTGTATTCAAAATCATTCTCTCGTCAAATTTTTAACCCTGCTGACCAAAGGTCGGATTGCGTCCAAGAAAAACATCACAATGGCCAATTCAACTGAGCTGCTCGACTGTGATTCATGTTTTTGTTTACCTTCACGAGGTCGCGTGATGGTTAAACATCCCTTATACTCACACAACAGACACAGCAGCAGACAGTCATACGATATACATGTACAATATCATCCATTCATTCTCTGCGCTAGCTCCCTGAATCTC
This sequence comes from Ptychodera flava, assembly GCF_041260155.1. Taxonomy (NCBI): domain Eukaryota; kingdom Metazoa; phylum Hemichordata; class Enteropneusta; family Ptychoderidae; genus Ptychodera; species Ptychodera flava. The sequence goes on from NC_091934.1 coordinate 16,947,956, forward strand.
CCGATTGGGCCTCAATTCGGTGACGTCTTTTGACAATAGTTTATCGTACTAAACATCCCCGACAGTGAGCTCACATTGAGGGTAGCAATAATTTTCATTTCATATCGGCAATACTAATTTATGTTGGGTTTCAATCAAATTAACGATATGGATTCATTGAAATACGGAACGTTATGCAGTGTCCGCCCCTGCCTAGGTGTATGCACGGCTGATCGTCGACAGAAATCACTGTACATATTTAAAAAATGGGAGTTTCATGCAGCGTATGATTTTTTGATCGGTCGACGTAAGCAAGAATTATTGAAAAGACTGACGATGAAATAATTACTTACATTGTGTCGTTGTATGTGTGGAATTATTCGCTACCAAAATTTGTGGATCCTCAAAATGGCTGAAATTTCCGCGATGATGTCAACATCCGGGAAATCTGTGATGTCATTTGCAAACTCACTGACGATGCATGAGGGCGCGCCTTACCAAGGTCACCTCTGCCTGAGCTTCGTATCCGACACGAAAGCCCAGTGAATTACAAAGGGCAGCATTTCAAGAGAAAAGTTAGCATTACAGTGGTTTCTCACACATATTTCTGTTGTTATTTAACACATTATTTCCAACTTGGAGTGGAATAGGAGACATAGTGAAGAATCATTATAAATGCTATTTGCAGGGCTATATTTTCTAGATGACAGAAAACAACTAATATTTACATTTTGAAAAAATTGTTGAAACAGTCCCTAGGAACCTATAAACCAAACTGAGACGGCAGTTTAAATGAAGATGTTTGACTAAATATTGAGAAAATTGGTCCAAAAATTTTACGCCAGCAAGTCCATCATCATTGGAACAAATTTAAATGGACTCATTCTAAAGCAATTCAAACAGTTGTCAGGCAGTCTATCCCAGACGAAGGGTGTTTTTCGAGTAAAATAGAAAAAAAAATATCCTGATTAATACAAATGAGCAAAATTTAACGGTCATTTGTGAAGATTTCCATTAACTTGTCCCCTGGAAAGACAAAACCAACCAAATTTTTAAGATATACGACAGATTAAATACCTTTTAAAGAAAATAAAGAAATTTGAAAATCTTAATAAAATCATACCGCGGAATATATGTACTAAATGTAAAACAATTGGACCAGTGGTTTGTCCACAGGAGGACTAGAAATGAAGTCTAAGAAATATATTAATATAATAATTATGAAAATATAATTATGAAATATTGATATAACAATTTTGGTAATGCATCAGTACTAAGTTTTTATCTGATCAGCAAACGATATAAATCTCTTAACATGTATGAATTACACTTAGAACATCTCCGGCATGTCCAATCATATTACTTCATTATTTTGGACACTGTAAATGACTAATCACAGATTGCAAACTATTATTTGCAAAATAAAAAAAAAACCTTCTGGTATGATCTACATGTATAAACATATATACATACATACAGACGCCACCGACTCACCATATAAGCTCTTTTTGGTATTTATATACATACCAAATATGAGCTAAAAATGGTCGCAAACCCAGAAAAGAAATCAGCTTCCCTTGGCTTATCAACAGTGGTAAAAAATGGTTCATAATGGTCCTCAAAGTACCTACCTTTCGAGCTCAAATTTCAGTGAAAATAGTTTTGGCAACAGCCTCTCCGAATATCCTGAATTTTTCTCTGTCGAATTCAATGACCAAGCACTCTGAGAAGTTGCGGGCAAAGAATCAAACGAACTACTTGCAATAACACTCAATTCTCAGATTTGAGTCAAGTGTTGTATGAAGGATGCAACTTATAGAACATGATGACAAGTACATTCAAAAGGCTGTCAACAGAAGTGATACAATTTATGTTGAATGTCACTGTAATTCGAAGGGGATCTTTCATAATAATAGTGGTGATAATAATAATAATTGCACATTTCCATTTTGAGCCAAACTAATGTGTGACATATTGTTCCTTGCTGCCAATTAAGAATCTGCAATGAACACTCAAAGATCATCCAAGCTGGGTTACCTTTATGTTATAATTCAATTTCATTTTTGTAATGAACACAGTTGTGTACAGATAACATAGTAGACATACACACATAAAAAGAACAGTGTCTTTTGAGTGTTTAGATAGTGGTGTAGAGTTGAGATCTAAGCAGAGATTGAAGTTGCAGCTCCGTCACAAACCTCCGAGTGACTGCATCCATCCATTCCACTCAGTTTATCCATTTGTGTATCTCATAAGAAACCAGATTTGCATCCCTCCCTGCATATGTCATATTTAATTTTGTCTACCCAGAGTGCTGTTCTCATCAACTTTATCAATCATGAGATCTCAAAAACTCCATTAGTAATTTTACACTTCTATCAAAACACCCAAAAAGACTGTTCTTTTCACCTACTATGTTATCTGCACAACTTGTGTGTGCAGCACAAAAAAGTGTGACACATTGGCAATTGTATAGCTTGGACGATCTTCCCTGTATCTCAGTGTGCAATTCGCTTGTACAGTTAACTTTATTCCCTTGTTTGGCTATTGACATACTTCATGGTATAGAAATTGGGAAAAAAAAGAGGCCAAGGGGATTTATAAAATCTCTGAAGATCTCCATTTTGATGCTTTTGATAAATAAAACTGAAGATACTACTGTTGTTTACATTATTATTAAAGCTGATATCACCTCCATAATGATGTGACCAATTCCCAAGGATAGCCAGTACATGAAGTGTAGTACGTGTAGATGAAAACACGAGTACAGGCGTGGTGATCACCAAGGCGATGTCATGGAAGGCTCGTATTGACTGTAGTAATTTTCTTTGTCAGTACCATAACATTTACCGATCTTCTCATGCAAAAAAGTATTTCACTGAAACAATTTCAAAAGATGAAGATTTCGTGCCTTTTATCGCATCAATTTAAGTTCTGGGGAAGCTTTGTTCCATCCTATACCTTAGCTCGTACCAAGATATCATAGGTCTTTTGCAGGTTTATATGTTTTCAATCATTTCAAGTGACACTAGCAACATAGTTTTATTACAGTGAAGAGTATAAAATTCATGTATATCTTTTTGGTGATACTTCCAATACAGCCTTTTTCTATCAAGGGTTTCCTTTCCCTTTTAATACTTCATCCTTGAATATTGCAACCTCTGATCACATAACCTCACACTGCTGTTGGTCAATACACACTGCCCAATGAGTTGCTGTGTTGTCCTTATTGGTGAGGGATTTTTTTTTTTTTTTTTGTGGTGGGGGGGGGGGGGGGGGAGGACATCAGCCAGTCAGCAGAGACAAAGTGACACAACCTTACATAAGTCAGTTGTGAATTTGAAAAGGTATTTGAAAAGTATTTGAGAAGAATTATTTGGGTTTCAAGGTAATCTATATCTCCGACGAAACAAGGAGGGAAAAATCCTGACTCTGAGTGGCTGGTGCGTACATTAATATGGGCTTATCAGAGGATTAAATGAATCGCTGAGATGTGGTTACACAAGGGTCATCTCCTCATTCGAAATATGAATACAACGACACAGACAATAAATAAAGTTTTTATATCTTTAATATTCTTTTCAGTATGTACATATGTCAATATCTCTTGTGGTTACCTCAAAGAGTTCTATTTTTTTCTGATTTTATTCGGTTTTTTGTTAAAAGGACAAGAAATCATCAACAAACCAAAAAAGGGCAAAAAATAATAGGTCATTCAGTTGATTGATTGATAAGTTTGGTGGCAGATCAAAGTCCACCAAAAATTGTATGTAATTCTTTCTGGGGATAAAAAGAATGCGATATCCCCGTTTGTGTAAACGATATATTATAAAATTCAGGTGAGGACATGCAGTGTTCATAAATGTGTCAACAAATATTCACTTTCCGCAGAGGTTTCAAAATGTTTGTTTCTTAACATTTTGTAATACCACAGAAGATCCATATGATGAGAGTCATTATCTTAACGGTGACATCAATGGTGAGCAGTCGTGTAATAGAGAATGTCAGCCGTTCACATAGAGTACACTGAGTATCTTCTCTATGTGTACAACTTGGCAAATGCTAGGGTTTTTTTTTTCAGGGGCCTTGTTGTCAGCTTGTAGCTTATCATGCTTTCTGAACTTGTTTCCTACTCTGACATTTTGTCAAGTCTTCAGACCAGAGACACCATTGAATGATTTACAATTAGCGGACTGACTCTACAAAGCTGTAACTCCGGATAACTGCAGACACTGTTTGATCAGAATCTTGTCAATCAAGATAACTGAACTGATATGTCTGGATCAAGACTAGGAATGATAATAACTAAGGATTGATGAGGGAGTTGGTTTGACACATATATCAACACGAGGCATGACAACCTCACGAATTCTGAATTAATCCCTCCTCCTCTGTGACACACATCCAACCATCCTTGACTAAAGCAGCACCATGAGAGAGAGGCAGGGAGGGAGACAAGAGAGATAGACACAGAGAGAGCGAAAAAGATAACTTGAAACTGGCTTCTAGCTTGCACTGTACAATATCATCAACTAGTACAAAAAGTCCTGACTGATTCAAGCATCTTTAATTACGGCAATATCTCCCACGTTCACTCTCTCCGTCGAGGCGTTGACGCTGAACCCAAGGATTTGAGGGTCCACCTTCTGCATACGATTCTTCTTCTTCCTGCCGCCCTTTGACCTCTGATCCTCCTCCCATTCATTCTGCCCGCTCAAGTCCGGCTCCTACGAAAACCAATGCACAGTAAGCTACATTATGCACCGTCCTACAGATATCTTTTTACACATACAATGCAAACATGAACAGTATGCCTGTACCTGACAATTTTTTAAACAAATTCTATAAGACAATAAACTCAATTCACAACAAATTACATAACAAAAATTTGTGGAATTTTTCATACGAGGTTCCCATTGGACTGCATAGAAAAGCTTACAAGCATATTTAATCACATTAACCCTTTCACCCCTCTCCAATTGTTTTAATATGGCACTTTGACCTCTGTGCTCTTGGGGTGAAAGGGCAAAGGTGAACATGGGGGTGGGGTTGGGGGACATGCTGCATCAAGGGTGTGTTCACGCCATCGTCAATGTCACGGTTTCTCACGGAAGAAGCAAACCAAATGTCGTGATTTATTTAAAGTGGATGAAAACGGAAACACAAGACTTTCCACCTCATGGAGACAATGCAAGAGGATATCAGATTGATATTTTGAGGCTGAGCAAGTTATGATTGTTCATCTCCATTCTACATGTATATTGGTCTAACCCTAGTTCTCAAGCAGTGTATGGTGAGGCCATTGTATAAAGGAAAGGGGGTATAAGGGTAGAAAAGTAACTGATGATGTCACATGCAAACAAGTTCTGGTTAGATTATTACAGTTAGATTTATTACAGAGAATGAGTTAACTCTATCCTTGAAACTGAAATACATTTTTTTTAGGAATAATTTACTCAGATCTGTAACAGGAATCAAAGTGGCTTGCAAGTAATTTCTCAAAGGAGCAAAGTATGTGTACATGTTGAAGGAGCAAACATTGGTGTTGGTTCTCCAATATCAAGTCAGGCAGACATCTTTGCAGTCCAGTATACCAGTCATGCATACATTCTTTATACATATTACTATTCTTTATACATTATTCTCAGGGTCTGTTGGAAGAGGGGAATGGAATAGCCATCATTCCGAGAAGAAAGTTTGGTGATTATGTCTACCATAGGATTTGCTCACTCCTAATATGTACAGTGTATCTGGACTGTGAACATGCTTCTTTCATCCACAGATCTTGAGAATTTTCCTCAGTAAAGCATAGAACAAAATGACCCCCTTTTTTGGTATTTGAAATGTATTCTAAGAAGGGACCAACACCAAATGTCCCCTCCTATGTAATATCTTGGTAAAACCTTTTTGTGAATAAAATATTTTTAGGGGTGTATTTACACCTGCAATCACACTGATAAATACAAATATCCCTAAATGATAAAATTTCACATATTTTGCATACTGCCTGACTGGCTGCATTTTGCTACTCTGCAGCACAGCTGTGTTATGGAATTTGAATGTCACGATTGAAACTGTGTGACATATCACAAATTAATTGTACATCAATATTTGGTACAAAATTGTCATTTGCTAAAATAAAGGCAGGAGTATAAACCAGCACAAGAGGGCAGTGTTCATGTCATATCAGTATCATGAAGTTGCTTTTTCTTTTGTGTAACGTATGAACACTCACTACATTGTGCTCATGACCAAGGCTCTCTTGTAAGGTTCTCTGTGATTGGTACATTGCTTTAAATGATTCATAGTGAGACCAATCTGTCACTTTGTTTTATAGGTATGTATATGCATCATATATTCAATGGTATATTATCATACACCCATGCCCATATCATTCCATCCTGATGTCTACTGCAGGATATCAGCTGTGATATGTCACAGTAGACATCGAGATATGCACAATAAGTGTCATCAATTTGTTAGGTTTGCCTAACTTCATTTATTACTTGAAAGCAAACAAACAAGCAAAATTGCTGTCACTTTCCATTTGTGATGCAATGCTGCCCATATAAAAATTAAGGGGCTTTCAAAACAAGGATATTTTGGGTAGCTAAACACAGTAATAGGATATGTTGAATCTTGTAGTGTTATCGCATGGTAGTTACATCAAAGTTCTTGTCATTACAAGTTCCAGAAAATTTTTTACGGTTCATGCAGCAAGGTTTCCCTCAGAGCAGTGGCACTGAGTGCCACATGTTGACATGGCATCTCTGGTGAAGACACACAAAATGCCTTCCCCTCTCCTCTACATACAGCAGTTTGGCCAAATTGAAACCAGGTGAGTCATCAGGAAGAGTTGAGTTTTGACTTTTGTATGAATACTGTGATACTGGTTGTAATAATATATTGTACAATAGAGTTCTACCCATGAGACTTTGAGTACCCATATTTTTTCTTATGACGTTCCATGATATGTGGGGGAATTGTCAGGCCTGGTATTGAATTCTGTGAAAACATCACAGAGTTTATGAACGATGCCTGTATACATAAATATTTTCATATCTATGCGCATGGTGGAATAAAAGTAAAGCCCCCTAAGTTTATGATTTTTCCTATCAATTGTAAGATTCTGGGCATGGGTATATGATAAATTGATGATCACCAAAATATCGCCTATTCCTTGTGTTGTATCAGTATTTGCATCTTTTGTCCTGTGTCTGACACGGGGCGAAGTCTATCGTCTGATACAACACAAATGACACTCATGTTGATATGAAACAGGAACACGCAATATTAGGTTACAATATCTCCCATATCATGTCAGCTCATTGCTATTAAAATCCACTGAGCAGTGATTATGCATATTGAGTGACAACAAGCCAAGGTACATCAACAGCCTAAATCCATACACTGTGTTTGGAGAGCAGCAAAGATACAGAAGTATATACTTCATGTTACCTTCAACACAACACAAATATTACATTGTCAAGCAAGCTCTACATACAGGACTAGTATTATTTTTTATTCAACAAGCTGAAGTGAATGGTAAAGAAGAGAAAGCACAAAGACATTTACTTTAACTATAAAACTCAATAACAGCATGCACACACAAATATGTGAAGACAAATAAGTTGGAAAGTCTTATAACATCAGTATCACTGATGTGACTGTGTGTTTTATTTATTTCTTTTTAGAATAAAATCATTGACAGCAGATGCACACCCTGTTGATGGATGAGACATTGTCAACCTTTCAATTGGAAGTCTACTGATTGGCTGGAGAGAGGAAGCATTGTTCTTTTGTAGCGCTGCAGGGTGAGGTCTCCGACATCATATCACTGCATGCACAAGCAACTTTTTAACCTGTCACCGCCATGGTTTGGTCCAAACCCATCGCTCTCAGTAGTGAGTGTGGACCGGTTTACAGGGAAATGGGGGTGGACAGGTCAAAAAGAGGAAGTCTTACATGGCAACATATATTGTTACTGTGCATATGATACAGGTACATAAGAAGCTTAGAAAAAATCAGGATGCGGCATTTTTGATGATCTCTTTTTACAAGAGAGTAAACTACACAGCGACTGGCACTATACTTTTACATTATACATCACTGAAATTTCACATCTAGCTTTGGAAAGGTTTCTGTCCCACAGGATTGATGTTTCAACATACTACACAGGCTTTTTGTTTTGAAAAATTTTTTGTGATGACCAAATTTCATTCTGCATCTCCGCAAAAGCGGAGTTGCCAAAAAAGTAAATTTGGTGCTGAGCCCTGTGAGGAGAACTAAATTTGATCAGATGGTAATAGAAGGATGCAGCCTTGACTTGGAAATCGTCGGGAATTTGGGTAATTTTTGTGTCCTGTGATAAATGACAAGTACCCACAGTGTGTCAAACAGTTCCTGCAAGGAAACAGGCACTGCGCAACCTTCTGTTGCCAAATTGACAGGAAAGAGTTGTCGTTCCCCAAAACTATCACTAAGCAATGAAGTCGAACTGTGTGCTGTGTAGCATGCGTACCCTCAGAATTAAAACACACTACAGGGCTGGAAATTTCGACTGGTTCACTTGCTCACAAGTGACCTGAATGAGAATAAATGTAGGGAAATCAAGACTGAACAAAACTCTGGCCATAGTGGACCACAAAATTTTCAGAAAATATTACAATAAGCTTTTCTGACATTTTGCAGGGGGAGTTTTTTTTTCCTTAGGTTCTAGCAAACAGAGTTAGCCGCATCCCTCTTTAAGAGGCACAGAACAGCATTCATTCATCACTATGACAACGACATTGCAAAAGAGATTGCGGGGTTCCATCGATAATAGAATGACTATTTACTGACTTATTGGTATTGTAGAGTAGCGAGTGTGACACACCTCTAGTTCACAGGCCAGATATAATGCCGGCTTCCAAGGTTGGACTACAGAATGAGGGCAAAAAAGAAACACAGTTCAACGCATCATGGCAAACTTCAACAAATTTCTACAGACAAAATTGTAGTTAACCCTTTTACCAAGTGATGAAATGACTACTGTTCTTGATGCCATTTACAAACAAATTTCTTCTTTTCTGTATCTTTTACCGTATTGGCTCCTGTAAGATGGTCCCATTTCCCCCTCCAACCTTGCCCACCCCTCGAAAAAAAGGGGACTTCTGACCCACCCCGAAAAGTTTCCATAAGAAATGAGCTGACACAATCTACAGTACGGTTGACTTTGCGGAGTGTGTGAATATGGGAGTATAGGGGAGGTGGGTGAGCAAATCTACATTACATGCAGTGTAAGGTGAACTAAATAAACTCTCTATTATCTAGATTAAGACACTACAGGGGAAACACTACCTACATACCATACATCTCAAATAAATACAACGGGCTCTAAGTGCCCTGTATCCCCCCTCCTTTTGTAGCAGCTACACATTTTGGTTGGTCAGCCCATTTCATAAGGAACAAGAATGGGAAGTGTCTAAGTTTCACACTTTCTAAACATTTGCGGAAAGTGGATATGCAATAGGGTATCTGTAACATACTTGCTTTGGAAGTTTTGCATCAGGCAATAGTAAAAGACACTTTGCAAGCTGAATATACCTCTAACACCAAGCTAATACGGTATCGTGACTCAACTTTATTGTAAACTTGGTAAAGCTCTTTGATCTGGGTTGCCTGTCAGTACATTAGGTTATCATCAACATTAGATTTAATAAACATCTTGATCACCTGTTGACAGTCACAAAATCCCTGACAATATCAATATGAGCTATGACATAAGTGTTTGCGATTTGAAGAGGAATGACTGTGAAGTTTGAGTATCAAATTTATTGTGCTTAGTTCTGTATGTATCAACAACTCAAAGTCTATAATGTACAACAGCAGAAAGGGTTAAGGAAACAATTCCACTGTCTGCCCCTTCCCATGGGGGAATGAATACATTTCACTGTTTGAATGCACGAAACGTGAAACTGACAAGACTGATCGGCCCGTACTGTTCTCTTCAAAGTTTTTTGTACAAATTGTGCAAGAATGTGGTTGCAATATGTCTCTTTTCAGATAAATTAGCACAATCATAGTAGCATTTGGCAGCACAACTTGCAAATATCGCTGCAGAATTTGAATGACATCTAAACTTTTCATTCAAAACATATAATTTTTTGGGTTTCATGAAAACTATTAATTTTTCTTGGTAACAGTAGAGTGGGACTTGTTTTAGTATGAAAATTTCCCAGTAGTGAGAGGATCAAATTGGATGTTACGACTCCCTACACATTTATAGCCCTTTAAACTCCACCCTTTTAAACCCATTTCCATCTGCGTACTTAAATTTTCTCTACCTTATGTACAAAATTCATACCTTAATTCAATGTTGAAATGATAAACAGGTTGCAACGAAAGTGCAACACTCACATACAAAGAAACTGGGTTTGAAAGGGTTGTGATGAATAAATGGCTAAAGTGGAAAACGTCCTAAACCCCAAAGCTGTTGTACAGTTGTGATAACTTTTTCCCATTTTTTGTTTGTTTGATTCGAGTTCTCAGATATTGCATACAGACTGTTGAAGATATCCATGCACTGGCAAACTAACCCATCAAAAAGAGACTTCCCACAGTAACAGAATAGTGGAATGTACCATCATCAATGCTAATCTTTGTCAGAGACAACAGGCTTGCTTTTTTTTCTCATTTAGGCTATTCAGTAGACAGAGAGTTCTGGAAACTTGGTAAACGTACAAGCTATGCCTCTTTTCATGACAGGCAAAAGGGTTAACATTGTGCACAGTCTATTTGCTACATGAATGCGAGCATTTTTATCAACACAAGCAGCTACACAGAGACAACTTTTGAAGTCACATGTCAACGTTTCATTTCCGTTCTCTGACACTTGGTGGCATCATTTGCAGTTCGCTTGGTATATTATCTTGTCCATGCAATAACAAAACTATTTCTGCTTCTCAAGACGATTCACCTTCATACGTAGTGTTCTGCATGTACTCAAATATCACGACAGAAGCAGAAACACCTCAGTAATGTTCAAGAAATGCAACTGAGGTGTAAAATAACACATTTTCATCTACTGATATAAAATTAAAGGTTGCTGCCAAATCTTGATTTAGTTTGACAGAAATCGCTAGCTGCAGAAATGGGTGGCAATGAATACCTGCATGTCATTTGACTTAATGCGAGCAGCATTTACATAAACAAGCAGCAAGACAGACATCATGTAGCATTAACTTGCCGAAAACTCTGTCCTTACAATGCTATAATCCCCATGGATGGCAAAATTATTCACATACATGAAAAGATACATCAGTGGATGTCACTTACCATTTGCTGTTGCTGTTGTTGTTGCTGCTGCAGTTGCTTTCGCTGCAGGTGCTTGGTTCTCCTGTCAACAAACTCTTTTGCAAAGGTGCTGACGCGATGAGAGTCCCCAAGGAAGCTACGGCAGTAGTCATGCACCTCATAGGGGGACTCCACCTCAACCAGAAAGCTTATGAAAGTAGGAACTGTGAAACAAAACAAAATGTCAACATGTGTTTTATGCAAAACAGCTATTTTTTTTCCTGAACAAACCAAGTGCGTGAGTGTATTTATCGTTTCAGTTACATTGCTATTCTGTTTCCTGAGGGTAAATCACAGTTCACTTTAATATGTATGTATGTACTTCGTTTAATGTTGAACCCCTTAACTGTCACACTGTAGTAGAACTGCTGTACCAGATACACCGTGAACGTTTTTACGATCTCATCAGAATTTTCCCACATTCATGGTATTGAGTGATTCGTAATGGTGCTTGAAACTTGTGGTATTAAGGATAGTCTAGAGGGTCATGTATCGCGTTTCACATGCCATGAAATCAACTGGATTTGGTTCCGCTATCATTTTGAATCATCTATACACAAATCAACAAACTGACATGAGCACAAATGCGAATTTTATTTCTTTCAGCTGACAAATGTACTCCGACTTGTGAAAAGAAAAACAAAATTGGTATTACTCACTGTCCAACTGGCCTTGGCCTGCCTCTGGAATCTCTCGTAGTGCTTTCTCGCACCACTGTGTAAATTCATTAGCCACCAACATGGTATTGCTCTGAAATAACTTATGAACAGTTTCCTATGGAATCAAAACAAGTGGTTAATACACATTAAAACTGTGGATAATAAAATTAAAATATCTATTATTCTGACTGATACTACAACTATTTGTTTTGTTACACCATGTTTGACCAACAATCTCAGTCTTGAAAATAATGTACAAAATGATTTTCGGAAAACTATCACTAATGAGGGGGGCTCCAATAAATCGATTCATTACCTCACTTTACTCACTGAAAAATATTCAAGTGTAGTTTTTGGTTTTGGATCACTCATCTACCTTTACGATTTGTGAATTGATAGGTTATCACACAGAACCACTTCAGAGAAGTTCACGTCTTACGTGGGACTCAAGCAGGAGATGCCAGTGTTGGCAATACAGTTTAGTATGACTCACCTCCTCTTTCTTAGATCTTGCACGGCTGTTTGCTTGCGCTGGCTGCTGTGGCCTTGATTGAGTTTGATTTAATGAAGGAAAGTGAGCACTGAAATGCAAACGTACTAGAATCAATGGCAGTTTCTATCATGCAGTTTAACCCTTTCACCACCATGGTTTGTCCCAAATCCATTGTTTTCTATGGTAAAGTTGGACCTGTACACAGGGAACTGGGGGTGAAAGGGTTAAACTTAACAGCTTATAACACCCGTTTTAGTTGAGGAGACAAAATCCACAATTAAAGAATGAGAATGGAATATTTCAAATATGCTCAATTTTTGACAGCCTTGCTGTATGAACTTTTGTATCCAGTCTGAATTGAATAACAAGAGTTTGTTACATTGACACCATAGAACTACAAACAATACACAACATCACCAAAGGTAAAAAACACTACACAGCAGAATCATGAGAAACAGGACGCAGACCAAAATAACAGAGCTCAAGTGGTGTAAGTCTTCATGGAGATTATTTGCATCAAGTGAGACTGTACAAAATATCACCCCTTTCATTGAATACTGGACATTCATCACTCAAAATTAACATTTGCAATAACCTATACTCACTCTTGGTGTTTATTTTTCTTGACCGACTCCCTGCCACACTCATCCCAGAACCCACCAGGGGTATTCTTACACTGGGGATCTCCCCACACACTAGTACCGTCCGAACCCCAATTTAAGGCAGCACTGGTATTAGCACTTCCCCACACTGCTGCTTGACCCAGAGACATGTTTGCCTGCCAATACAAGCATACATATGAAGTTTACATGGATTTCTTCAAAATTCTGCCAAATCTGTCAAACTCATCTTATGGTTGTGGATGTAGCTCTTTTATCCTTAAAGCTCCATTTGCTGTGACTTTTGGTGTGTTCACTATTGTTCTGTTTGTAAAATTCAGTTGTCCCTTATATATTCTGATCTCAACAAGGTATGGACATATTGAAGAAGTTAGTATCTTGATGTTGTGATTAAACAGTATGCAAACATACCCGTAATACACTACCATATTGTCTATATAGTTCTTTTACTAGTCCCATGATGCATTGCACACTTGGGTATACAAAGTATACGCTTCTCATTAAACTTTTTAGCCCTGGAGTATATGCAGTGTATATTATTCATAATCATAGAACACTATGGCAGGTTACACACTGACCTACATTTTTGTAAGCGATGGATACAAAATACATGAGGAAATTTGAACATTGCAAATTTGTGTCATTCTTGTAAAACATTAACAAATCCTTGTACAACACATAAACCAGTGTGTTTTTGTTGTTTTGAGTGTCTATATGATGTTTAATATACCCACAGCAATGTATCGTGGGATAGTCGGGAAAAGACCTATTATCCTCTGTTCCTTTTACGCAGACTTGTTCCTTAATGTGATCACTAAATTCATTCACTGCAGTATACTTTTTTCTTTACTGTATAGGGATTGCACTAGAGATTGCTACAGGTCAGTACCTATGACAAGAAATGTGAAGTAGTTGGGAGCTTTCAATGCACAATAATATGGGTCCCTTTAAACAATGATTAGGCCTGGAAGCAAACTGTACTCTGAACACTATTCACTGCATTATGTCTGTAAACTGGGGATTGAAACACATTTAGTCTATTTTGCTGCGCAAAACACAGCACGTCACATTGGGACTGGTTAGTATTCCAGGGCACAAGTACAGTTAAACAGTACCTACCTGATTCTGTTGCCTCTGCTGTTTGTGTAACAGCTGTTGTCTAGCTTGTTCTTCCTGGATCTCCAACAGAGATCGGGGTTGTGATTGCATATTAGATGTACTGTGGGTGACAAGAGATCAGACAGGGGTTTCATTAAACATTGAAATGCCTTGCAAAAGGGGAATTACAGCAAAATCTGGTTAGGCCAAAGTAATTAAATTCTTTGTTTTGCGTCCACTCAAAATGGGAAAAGGTACGCGTCTAAGTGGCTGAAAAACACACACAAGAAAATTAACACAATGTAATTTGATTGCAGCAAATAAAAAATTGTAACAAATATTTAGTTCAGAAAAGCTAAGCGGGAATGTCCTAAAATTTCCTATTCGAATACACTGTGTGTGTTTTTCATGAAAACCTTAAAAACCTAAGCGGGTGGGGACGCAAAACAAAAAATTTAATTACTTTGGCCTTATGAGATCACACAACACTCTCCTGTCATAAATAAGACAATGCAATCCACATGTCATCTACATTTCAATGTACATCTTACTTGAGTTGTACAGAACCAATCATACAATGTCTATTATGTACACATGGTAAAACGGCTTTCAGAAAATATACTGTGTTCCAAAACATAATAGATTTCTGAAAAAAAAAGGTATGCATGGCACATACTCTTGTCACTGTAATGTTTAGCGTTCTTCACTTCTATACAACAGTGATCTCTGTCTGACCTTTTCGACTCCAAAATGTGGATACTTAGGGTTCAACAACCTGGTGCTCAATGAGGTAGTTTAGCTACAGGCAACTGATATACATGTATTCATGTTCAATACTTGGCTAATATGAATGCTTGGGTCAAGTTCCCAGGCTACAAACACTCATTGAATGATAATGTTCATGACAGTATTAGATACAACATTAATTTCATATTAAGTTGGAGTCAGCTATTTTCTTACTTTGAATTTTGATTAGCCCATCCAGCAGGCCTTTGTTGTTGCTGATTCTGTTGCTGTTGTTGTTGTTGCTGTTGCTGCGCTTGCTGCAACTGACGCTGGCGCTGCAATGGTAAAGACAAACAAGATCAAGTAAGACACTGTTCAAAAAGAGGTTTTGAATTTCAGACATTCACCGAAGTATACGGTGAAAGGGAAACACGGCTTAGGAAAATGGATTTGAAAGAGGATGTGGCTGGCAGGATTAGAAGAAAGGACAAGGGATGGAAAGAGCCAGGATGAATGATGGAAACACAAGAATACAACTCATCATTTTATATTTCGCTCCCCTATTCATATGGTGAAACCTCTGATCTAAACTTCATTTGCCCATTTACAGTTTCTTGTCATTGGCATTTTCAAATTTTCCTTCAACCCTTTCCTACCATGGTTTGGCCTAACCCCATTATTTCCAATGCCAAAGTTGGACCTCTACAGTGGGAAATGGGGTGAAAGGGTTACAAAATCATGATATCATTTTGTATTTAGCCAAAGGTTGGGGAGCAAGGACACACGATTTGGGATCACAGACTTATATTGTTCGGGCCCCTCTTGTGCTTTTTTAGGAAAAGCAGGTAAAAGTTGGAAGTTTTACTACCTTTTACAAAAACACTGACGAAAACAAAATGTCTAATAATATATACATATACCAAATGTGAGCTAATATTGTGCAAAACCTAGACTGCCAAGGGTGCAATCTTGGTGCCCCATAGAAGTATTTGCACATTAATTTGTTTGAGATGTATCTTGACTGTCTCAATGTAGCATGAAAGAGTGATAAACTTTCAAATACAGCAATTAAACTTAGAGACCAGAAACTGGCAATGACAATGGAATGACAAAAAAAAACGCACCTCTTCTCTAGCCCTGTGTTCTTGTTCCTGTAATTGCTGAATCTGTAACAAAGACAGTTGGCCACCAGTACCACTGTTGCCATTGTTGTTACCCTGTCCCCACAGAGCTGAACTGGGAAGCTGAAATCACAACAAGTTTTCACATTATCTCCCGATGATCGTAGTCTTTGTCACCCAATACACACAGTGGATGAGGAAATCTGTTCTATGTGTCGTAGACCTCAGATCAATATCATGGCAAACAACTGGATTTGTTCATCTCTCCATGTACTCTTGCACTATTTATCATCCGGTAGCTTTCATCTTCATGTCCGAAATAACGGTTTAAACATGATGAAACTTGGAAGTTTCACTTGAACCATACTACCATATACTTGTACATTCTAAGATCACAGACTGAGTCTTGAGTGGGCAATGACCACAGCATGGCTGTGTAGTGCATATGTCACAGGGTGGGTAGCTCCCAGTTGATGGTATACTATTATATAGGTATTTTCTTGCTAAGTTAACATGTATGTGCAGATTATTACATGCCTCATATATCACACGTAGTGCACTCCAGTGGATTCAATAGTAACTTGTCGATGATGTTGCGGGTCGCATAATCAAATTTTGACTGCAAGTACACCGGAACTATTTTCAAACTTGACAACTTTGGGATTTGAAAATGTTCATGTTTTACATAGGAAATCTGGCTTTTAGAAAAGTATGCGAGAAAATAAGATAACCTGCATGACAGAGATTTAAATATATCAATGCGCCATTCAACAATGTAAGTAGTTCTATTTAACGGATTTTCCTCTAACATGGATATAAAGCATATGATTGTCAATTGCAAATAAACCCAAACATTTGGAGTGAAAATTATGTAACAGAGGCATGTAATAAAACTATAGCCCAAAAATGGGACTATGTTCCCTCGAGGCAGGAGACCATTTGCCCTCCTGATGCTGGTAAATGGTCACCTACCCTTGGGCACAATCTCTTGTTTGGGCTATGATATACAATACTGCATCAGAGTATAGGATATACTAATATTAATGAAGCATGCAGGTTTAACTGTCATACTACCTCCTTGAACAGACATTTTGCCCCTACCTTGATTTGCTGCATCTGTTGCTGTTGCAGCCTTCTCAGAGCTTCCTGTTGCTGCTGCTGTCTTTGAATTTCCTGTTGCCTGTTGGATTGGAAAGTAATGACCACATTTGGTCAAGAGTGGGAACCAGTCAAGTATTTGCAATGATGTGGTTGCCTTCCAAACAGATATGAAGGGATTGGTATATACTTTGACACTTTGTTACTGTGATACTTAAAATCCTGCTGCGAAAGACATTTCACTTGCAACAGTGAATATTGTTGAGTATGTTTTGAATTCATACTGATGAGAATACATATGTAACAGGCTGTGGATACTTAAGGGGTCAGTGGCGGTAACGTTTGATAATTTTTTCATTTTTTTTGTTTTAATATCAACTACAGTTTCTTGTTCTACTCCAAAAAGCAGGTTAAGATACACAGTATTAAATTTGTCAACTCAGCCTTTACATGCGTAGACTGCCTTGTTACTGTTGACGAGTGAATTCTGGTCCAGACTGGAATTCAAACGTAAACAATAACAGCACATTCCACAAGTATACACACAATGTAAACAAGTTGAACAGTGGGTGTTCCAAGGTGTTTTGGGGAGTAGAACAAGAACTTATAATTGACATACAGAACAAAAATTATGAAAAGAATCACCCCGAAGTTACAGTTACTGGCCCTGTAAATCACTCACACAGCAAGTAAAACTCACTCTGTTTGGGGTGCGATGGGGTGGAGGTTGGGTGTCGTGAAAAATTTCATGTGCCAGATATCTACTTACCTCTGCATTTCTTTCTGCAATTCTTTCTGCCTCTGTAGCAGTTCCTGCTGTCTCTGCAGTTCTTGCAGCTCCTTCTGTCTCTGCAATTCTTGCTGTCGCTGCATCTCAGCTCGCTTCATCTCCTGCTCCCTCAGTTCCTGCAGTCTCCTCTGCTCTTCTTGCTGTCTCCTCATCTCTTCCTGCTGTCTCTGCAGCTCCCTCTGCCGTTGCAGCTCCTCCTCCCGTCGTCGCCGTTCTTCCTCCTGTTTGCGTAGTCTCTCCTCCTCTTCTTTCTGCTTCCGCATGGCCTCCTCCTGTTTCCTCTGAGCCTCCTGTCTCTGTAGAAATAGATGGTGGAAGCATGTTAATCATTTTGGTCATGACAGAAGAACTGCACCAAACAATTTTGCAAATAAACATAATTGTAGCTGCACTTCCAGGTAATATTTTGACATAAGCTATGGCAAGGGCCCAAAAGAATGGTTGGGGACCTGCGTGCTTTAGATAAACCCCTTTTTGTCCCAGGCACAACTCCATCAGAGATACAACAATTGTCTTCCCTACACGTGACAACAGCATTCGTACAAAACATCATAGCAAGATGCATGGATTTCCATGGAATTTTAATAAAGAATTCCATATATTAGCTCTTCACATATAATGAGATTGTTTTTGAATAACTATTCCACTAATTACTGCACTTCTTGAAGAACTGAACAACGCAAAATAAGATACCAAAGCCAGCAACTGTAAATTGTGAGTATTTCTGTTCAATGCTACATGTATTCGGGTCTAAGCAAGATCATTTTTCTCAAACAGTGATGAAATTTGATAGCACAATTCTTTTGAAGGAAACTTTAACATTGTACCTGAAGTTCTAACAGCCTCTGCTTTTCTACTTCTTCTTGTCGTCTCTGAACTTCCTGTTTCCGTCTCTCCTCTTCCTGTTTTCTCTGACGGGCAATTCTTTCCTGCTCCTGCTTTTCCTTGTCCGGCATCTCCAGATCCCACACACCTTTCCACGTCTCGGCCGGTGTGCCCCATATGGAAGGTGTCTCAGCAGCTGCATTCTCCGGCGGCGGTTGTCTCGGCGACATGGGCATCGGAGATCTTGGACTGGTTACCGGGGACTGTGGCTGCGGTTTGTTCATGGGTTGAGTTTGCTGGGGTTGGGTTGGAGGCGGCATTGCCTCTCCAGAAGGTGACCTGTGTTGAATGACATAAAGAATTATACTATAAGGATCAAATGTCACATCCCTTGCAACAAATGAGTTTAAGGTAAACTGCACCTCAGGGACAATATTCTACCTCTCAAACTTTTTCAACACATTTTTTGTCTTAAATTTGTGGGGCTTATTTTGAAGCTCATGGAGTAAATAAAGTTTTCACTAGCTTATTTTTGTGGAAGTCGAAAATTTCAATTTTCCTCATAGAGTTAACACAGGGATGGCGGCCATTTGAATGTGTGTAGTGTATATATATCTGCGAGTGAAAGTACATCTCTTTATATTATCCATTTGTGTGATTGATACTCAAATGTTTTGAACATTTTCATAAAATTATTTTTCTGTTCATGTAGAGACTACAAACACTCTCATGACCAATTCACGTCCTTAACTAGGGCATACGACAGAAACAAATGACAGGGCCTTTCCGGGTCAGTGTGCAGCCTCTAAAAAGCTTGTAGCTTACTGGTAAGTTGAATATAATTGTCATTATAGAATCATTTCCAAACAGCCAATCAACTACAGAATAGCTCCAGTTTTAGACTTCTGCTAATCAGATATGACCCTCTGAGCTGCTGCACATCGGTAGGCTAGTTTAGTCCTTCCACCATGTTTAGTCCTTCCACCATGTTTAGTCCTTCCACCATGCATTTTTGGATTAAGCCACTGTTTTGTACAGTAAATTTTCATGTCTTTCATGGGAAATAGATGTGAACAGGTAAGGCTATTAAGATTATCTTTGCATTGTCAAAATGTCAATATTCCTCGGGTATAAACACATATGTGTAAGCATGTAAGCTTGTCAAAACGTGACTGTCTCCCCTGCATGTTTTACTACAATAGAGGGACCATATGCTCCCTGAAAGAAGGCTGGGTTACTTTTGCTATTGCTTGCATGGATGTGTGTGAGTATGAGTGCATCTGGGTCAGAACTGGGAAAACCCCCGTCTGTATGTTTTGAGCAATTATGAAAACTCTACCTCTCTCTCGGAGAAGGCTGTGGCTGAGTAAATTGCTGTTGTTGTTGTTGTTGTCTAAGTAGCTGTTGTAGTGCATCTTGCTGCTGCTGTTGCTGCTGTTGCTGTAGATGATGCCTAGAGGGAGGGTATTGAGTTTCATTAGATAAATCCAATAAAGGCAACTCTTGAAAGGGACAGTGGCTAGAACTTAGGATTAAAATTTTTTATTGTTGTCCCAGAAAACAAGTAGATTTTTTTCCTTGTTCCTAATGCTATTTGTCGTACATAGTTTCAACCATGCAAACACAGCTCATTGTCCGAACATAATGCAATATATTGTTTTTTATATGAATGAATCTTACACAACAGACTAAAATTCACTTGTCAATTATAACATTGACGATTGCATACACATACTGGCAGTAATAACCTGTTACCAATGGAGTTTTGCATAAATGTTGAAATTTCTCAGTGCTTTACTGTACTGCTGTTTTACTCACAATACCCACGATGAAGTATCAATGTCCCTACTCCCACCGTGATTGGTACTTATCTTGAAAATCTTTCACTCACACTTTTGTTGGTTCAAAAACAATTTGGCACGAAATATCAAGCAAGTACCACGATCCCCTCAATACCTCATTGATATAATTAGTGTGTGAAGAAATTCAAAATGAATATATATGTGCATTTTTGTTGTTGTCACTTTGTATTTTTTAATGTAGAGCGCCTTGAAATATTTTATTACGTACTCTACTGGATATTAAACAAGATTAAGACTATGATTGGTGTCTTTCCTATTTTGAATGGCCATGATTTTTTTGTTCATACTGATCAAACCCAGCTCTGAAATGTCCATTTCTCTATCAAAGGATGAGGATCAATAAACTGGAATAAGCCTATGAGAGATACTGTGGGCTATATGAACTGAACAGCATCAAGAGTAGGCTTTTTTGTTGACATACAGAGAAAATGTCATGACTACTCACCGGAGATATGCCTGCTGTTGAAGGAGCTGTTGTTGTAATAATTGCTGTTGTATCAACTGTTGTTGAATTAATCTTTGTTTTATTTGTTCTTCGGCTGACAAGCTGTCCTTTGTCACGGCGGGGTTCTGAAAGAGCGACATTGCACTGAGAAACTAAAGGTCCTGGGTACAGGGATCATAGATTTCAGCTTTGCTGAGCTCACACTGTCCAAATAAAGTACTTGTTTGGGAGATCAGTAAAATGTCATCAATGAATGAATCTGGAGACCACAACCAGAAATCCAAGTTGCAGGGAGACTAACTTTAATTTCATGATACTTACAATGCTACATTTCTGAGTACAGTAAGAGGCCAGTAGCTGTAAGTTTTGTTTTTAACCATTTCACCCCCAGTTCCCTGTATACAGGTCCAACTTTACCATAGAAAACAATGGATTTGGGACAAACCATGGTGGTGAAAGGGTTAAAGTAAGCTACAGTTTCCTGTTATGCTCCTCAAAGCATGTTGCGACACACAGTGTAGAGCCTGGCAACTCAGCCTGTACATGTGTAGACTGCATTGTTATTGTTGACGAGTGAATTCTGCTCCAGACTAGAATTCAAATGTAAACAATAACAGTGCATTCTATCTATATACACACAGTGCTGGCATGCTAAGTAGTACGGTAGGTGTTTAAACTTGCTTTGGGGAGTAGAACAAATACTTTCAATGACATAAAAACAAAACGATGGAAAAATCATCAAAAGTTACATTTACTGGCCCTTTAATTCCCTATCTGTGTATACAGCAGCTGAATATACTCACCATTGGACCTGTCACCATGGGGCCAGTTAGGAAAGGCACTCTACCCCACTGTTTGATGACTTCACCAAGGGGCTGAAAAGCCTGATCACAGCCCCGTCTGACCAACAGAGTCATTGTGAAGTAACCTGCACTGAACCATTCTGACATCTCACCAGCTGTAAATGGACCTGAAATGAACAAACCAGCCATGTGATGAACATAACTCCACTCTAACATTCTGTGATGGAAATCATGAACTGTAAAACTTGCAATGCCTGGTTTTATGGCTTTTTGTGTTGCATGGTCTCTTATTTACCAATGATTTATCAACAGCAAGGTAGTTTTTTGACTTGCACCCATGGCAATGTTACTTAGGACGCTGGTAGTTACCATGAGGAGAGAAATAAACATTTGGTCTTTGGTAGTCTTTGGGACCTGTGTCAGGGTAAAGCCAGAGGTTTTGCACATTAATTTGGTAGTACTACAAACAAATATCATCATGCAATGTGTTTAGCAGTAAGGCAGAAATGTGGACCTACTCCAGGGAAAGAGAATTGGTGGTTCTGGATTTCAGGCCAGCTGACCCTTTGGTACAAGTTGAGACAAATGAACACAGCTCTGCAAACAAAAACTGTTTTTCTTAGAGGGGCCTCTTGTCTCGACCATCCCTACTCTAACTCTCATGGCTCCCTAGGTTACTACGGATAAATACAAAAGCTGAAGGTGTCTACTGTTCTCAACTCTGTCCAGTTTCACCCCCACTTCTATGATCATGGGAATAGCATTATAGCTGTGACAGAGCTTTGCCATTGTCCCATGACTTACCTTGTATCTGTCCCTGTGGATCTTTATAGAACCATTTGTGACTATTCTCGAAGGCTAAAGGTGCTGGGGATGGTTCCTGGTTGTTTCTGCTTTCAGGTTCCACAACATCACTGTGCTTCTCATCATCCTATGAAATAAATCACCACACACATAATATGATTGCTAGTCTTTGTGTTCATTATGACTTTTCTTTTCTGATTTACTTCACAGTGTGAAGAAAACAAAGCTTTTTCATATTAGTTTATGGTAAGACTAGAATGTGGCTGCTGGTTCTACACCATCATTATACCCAAAATTCATTTAAAATTCAACGACTTTCAAGGACTTTGCAGCAACTTTCCAGGACTTTTTGAGGCCCTAAATAGCATTTTCATAATATATAATTTTACAAGTCATTTGACATATAATTTTCTATGAAATCATGACCGATCAGTTTGTGATTTTCAAAATCATGAGTGACTTATCAGCTTTCAAGGACTTTTTTCAGGACTTTCCAGTAAAATTCAACAACTTTCCAGGGATTGTGGACCCTGTTCTACCAGAATAACATTGGTAATAATAAAAGAAATTGTTCATCAGTTGTTTTTTTACTACAAAAAGTTTGATGCTTACCTCAGCACAGATGACCGCCATGATGTTCTCAGCAGCTTTCTCAAACTGATCCAAGCCATCATCTTCGTCTCCTGTACTTGCCACTGTAGTGGAGGGTTTGGACTCTGTAACAGTACTAGTCGCAGCAGAGGAGACCGAGTTCATTTTCTGAGGCCCATTGGAAGACTCTGCTTTCTCTCTGGGTTGGGTATCCTCTTCTATTTCAGGTGTCCTCTCCTGGTTTTCCGGAACCTCAGCAATCTTAACAGTTTGTTCATTTTTCTTACTTTTACTCTGAACTTGAGATTTGCTTTGGTTCTCTTTAACTTTCAGTTCATCAATGTCTCTAGTATCCTTTGTACTAGATTTAGCATTGGCAGTGTGGCTGGCATTCTCATTCAGACTTTCCTCTTCCTCTTGAACTTCATCACTCTCAGTTGACTTTGACTTAGTCCCTGTTAGTAATTACGACAAATCATTTTCAGTACTTTTTACCTGTAAGCAGGTAAATGTTACCAGGGTTCCCCTTGGTATCAATGCAGTCTGATTTGAGCGACAGCAGAAATGTAACCAGGGTTCCAAATCATAAGCAAGTCTTCCCTTGGCTTAGTAAAAACTGATTTCTTAACTTTACAATTTTGTTTTGTCGCCACTGTTTTCTTCGACATGTATGAACTATAAGATGGAACTGAGGGGTGCAAGCTAGTTTGAAACAGAGACTGTAAAATATTTAAGGTAAAATGCGCCTTGAGAACAGACAATCAGATTGTCAAACTTTTACACAGGTTTTTGGTACCACTTGTGGAGGTTTATTTTGAAATCCATGTAGTAAATAAGGTTGTTACTATCTTATTTTAATGAAAATGAAAAATTTAATTTTTCCCCCTAGAGTTAACACAGGGACGGCAGCCATTATGATATTGGACAATTTATTTCCCTAGTTTGCACAGTGTCCCCTGATTTTTTATTCTTGATTTAAAAAGGGAATTCAGGTTTTAGCAATAGTTTAAATCTTTCAATTCCAAGGCAAGTATTACTATAAATAAAGTTGGGTACACACAGCGCCTTTATAAATATCTATGAATGACATGATGGTTTCAGTGCTGTTGAAAACCTTTTCTGTGAGGAAATGACAATGGTATGACATCGATTTCAGATCAACATTAGTACCACGAAAGAAGCTAATTATGTAATACCACCATTTCCATGACAAGGCTTATACATTAAAATGGTTACAACATACATTCACGCATTTCTAAGGAAAGGCTGTATAAACAAGCCATTTTATAAGGAGGTTCCTTCAGTTTGAAAAGAAATCAATGGATTTCCTGAAGCCACAAGCTGCTCTACTGAGTTATTTTTCCTGGCATTATGCACTGAATACAGCAAAATTTTAACCTGTAGTCTTTCCATTTTTCATTGTATGTCATCTAGAATTTACTTGAAATGGCTTGGAAGCATTTCTTACCGAGATATTAATTCCGAATTTCAAGAAAACAATTACTCAACTCATCATCACCATTCCCTAGGGCAAAATAACTAACAGAGGATTTTATTTGATTTCCCTCAAAATGATTAATTGAGAAAAAATGGATCTTTACCGGGTGGCTTGTCTTTGGCTTCACTAGCTCCGTTTTCAGTAGAGTTTTGTTCTTCTTTGGCAGACGTCTCATCCTTCTGCAAGACCTTGAATGCACAAAGCACAAAAGTGAAATCTTTAACTTTCTTACTTTACAGATTCTGTCTTCACTTTCTGGGAATTCTATTTTTTTCACAGTGAGGCTATTTTCAGTTCATTTCTACAAAAGAGAACGTATCTACAACAGACATTTCAAACACATTACAAACTCAATTCACTTCTGCCGAAGAGCACATATCTACACCAGACATTTCAAACACATTGCAAACTCAATTCACTTCTGCCGAAGAGCACATATCTACACCAGACATTTCAAACACATTGCAAACTCAATTCACTTCTACCGAAGAGCACATATCTACACCAGACATTTCAAACACATTGCAAACTCAAATGCAAAACCAATTAAATATGAGGTATGTCACCATGAGTGATGAAATATTGGCACATAAGATTCTAATGGGTTTTGGACAGATAACATATGAAATCGTATGGAATTTATGGAAATCAGGTTATTTTCCAGATGGTTGAATAATGAGTACATTTTAAGGTAAATTCACCATGCGATATAGGAACTGTGAAAGAGATTACACGTTGATGAATTGTCTCAATTTTTTGAGCACTGTATCAACACTGGTATGAATCAAGCTGCTGATCATTGGGTGTACATTTTGCTTTTGATCTATTCATCCATACCTAAGACTTCAATGACAAACACTGCACCTTTACCCAACACCACCTTTTACCACAACTGTGTTGTTTCAATTACGAGGTTGGACTTCTGCAGAGTGTTTCCTGGGTGAGATCACCACGCTTACCTTGGTTGATAGGAAGGCTCCAGATGAGTCAAAAGTTCCAATACTGTCTAAATCTGCTGCATCGTCAGTACTCCACTCTGGTAGCTCATCATCACCAAAGCTACCATGGCTTCCCCTTCCACTGTGGTGGCGCTCCCTGTTACCTTCTCGAAAGTCAAAGTCAAAAGTTCTCTCTCTTGGGTGATGCCAATTTGTTCTAGGGCCGCCTGTGAAATGAACAAAGTCATTTTTTGAAAGATTTAACCTGTTTACCCCTAATTCCCTGTACACAAGTCCACAATCACTATGAACAACAATGGACTTGGGCCAATCCATGGTGGCGAAAGGGTTTAAGTTGCTTGCTTTCAAGTCTTTTTTTGTTGGGGTCATACAGATATTATGAGCTTATAAATTTAGAGAATATTATGATGCAATGTAAAGACATCCATATCAAGTTTCCAGATTCTGATTTCGCTTATGCTAGTCTGTCACGGTAAATGAATATTTTTTGAAAAACGATACATACCAGGACTGGTGATTCTCCAGTTATCTGGCATTCTGTCTTTGTCACTTTTGTGACCTGCAAGCCTCCAATCCCCGTCATCGTCGTCCCTTGGTAACTTTTCATTCAAGCTCCGCCAATTGTCTGTGAGACTTGCCCGATCTAGGGGCCGCCGCGGTGATGGTGGTCCCGCATCGTCAAAAGAGCGTACATCCGATCGATGTTTATCGTATCTCCTATCCCCCCTAAAAAAGAGAAATGCAGATAAATCTCAGTGAAACCTTTTAAATATTATTTGAATAGAGTTCACAAAAGTAGGTAAAAAAGGAAAGTCTGGTTTGTCATATATTTAAAATTCAAATCTGCAGTCAATGTTCCATGAATATCGTTAAAGATCCATGCCTCAAAATTAATGAATGAGGTGAGGTGAAGTTAATGGAAAGAGGGGAAAGAATAGATAACTTGAGTGAGAAAATATGTCTGTTTGGTGAAATCTGAATTTATTTGTTTGAATCCAGCTACAGTAGCGCACACACACAAACACACACACACACACACACACACACACACACACACACACACACACAAACTACAGCAGCATGGCAATTTTCTCACAAGATTTCATTTTTCATGACTTTTAAATGTCCGTAAATGTCCGCACTCTATTTGACGGAGACATTTACAGACTATGACAGCAATACCAAAACACATTACGAGGTACTATCAATGATGTACATTGTAATGCTCACAGACTTAAAATCCAATTGCCAGGGAAAGACACTTATTTTTTTATCCACTTGCCCTTCGGGCAAGTGGGGGGTTCGGTTCACTTGCCCGAATTGGAAAACCACTTGCCCAATATAATTTACGTGTTTGAAAAAAGCTAAAACATTGGTTTTTCATTTCACACACTTTATTTTGAAAATTATCATGTTATCATGAGAAAATGTCAGACATTCTCATAGGGTTCTCCTCACACTTCTAAGAGTGCTGGATGGCTCATTTATATTAAATTAATTATCAAAGCCCCACTAGCAGTATCATATAGCATTCTTTATGTGATTTTACTTCTGAACTAAAACAAGATTTTTGGAATGTGCTCCTTGAGGGGTTGGAATACAAGTATTGTTAACGGCCCAGTGAGACTGCATGTGCAATTTTGAACAAGAAAAATAATGTGTGCCCAAACGTAAAATGGCACCCAATGCAAATATAGCAAAAACAGTGTACACCGTGCATATACCGGTATGCATTTGAATATTCACGGAAACAACAGAGTAGTCCAATGTAATGCATAGTGTTGAATGTTTTCAACTGGGACAAAAATGTTTTGTTTTCTTTGTAGTATGGTGGGAAATCAAAATAATGGTTAAAATGTAAATTTACTTGTCCAATTTTTCACTAAAGAATGTTTTGTAACGCTGCAAAAGACTATATCCTATTAATGGGTAGAATTTAAAGAAAACCAGAAAAAATAAGAAGCCTTTTTAGGTCAACAAATTTCAAGATTTACAGCTAGTGGGGCTTTCATATTCATAGAAAAAATTCTAACAGTTCATATGTTTGTATGTTTACTTCCTAGGTCTTAATGTACAAATAATAACAGCCATTTTAATTGTACCTTCAAAGTATTTTTGCAGTTAAAAGTTTTAACTTATATATACAGAAAGAAAAAATCTGTAGCTATAAAGGAATGTTTTGAAGCTTCTGAAAAATAATGTACTTCTTTGTCATGTTTTTACTGCGCTGACATCATACACAAGCCCTATGAATTTGGATTACCATTGCACTATACCAGTATCCTATGTTTTTCTAATAACCTAGGTGGTCTTTTAATGCTCATGCGCAGACTAAATATAATTTAAACCAACAACCTAAGGCGTCGGTGGTTTTCTGTGTGTCTTGAAAGATGAATTTCTCGATGTCAACTCGCTCCAATTGCTTCTTGACAGTCATTTTAGAATGGGAAAATTCACAAACAGAGAGGTTGGTCGCCACGGACAAGTAACTTTTAGCTTATTGACCTGAAAATTAAGTCAGTGTTCATTGAAAATTCAAAGACTGGACCCGTTGACACCAAAGCCTGCTCATGACTTTCATTGCATGCGGTCTTGCCACGATGCCACTCACTGTTACTTAACAAGTTAACATTGAAGAGTACGTTTTTAGTAAAACTCTCTTTTTTGTGGTGATTTTTCACCACTGGACTTTATTTTTACATCATTATAAACGTTCATACAAAGCACAAAAACCGCTGTGTGTTTCTTTTTTTTACCGTATCAACATATTGTGAGACACCGTAACCTCACAGTCAATGCAATGAACTTTGGTGAACGTACGCTCCACCAGCTGAACAGCTTTTTCATATGCAAAATCAGCGTACGGTATTTAACCGGTGGTATTGTTTGAACTGCATTTTATTGAACTCTTCATGCAATTTTATGAAAAATCTTATGGAAATGTTCACGATGACATAACATGAAATTTTTTGTTGTTTAAGTCCGTGTTCCCTCACCAGAAAATCGCTCTCTCGTGAATTCGATTTCTAGGTATTATTTTTTTCACTTGTCCCGTCGGGCAAGTGGCATCGGAGGTTCACTTGCCCGAACGCGACTTTCACTTGCCCCGGGCAATCGGACAACCCTTAGTGTCTTTCCAATTGCTATTCAGGACAAGTTTACAACCCTACACTATATCACAAAATGTACAAGGCAGCTATCAAGACTATGATGCTAAAAGTTGTGATGATATTAAAATTCCACAGGTCAAAGGTCACACAATAAAGGAAGTAAAATTGGTCACCCTTTTTCCAAAACAAACATACTTCATAGGAGCAACAGGCAATCATTTGCGGGATTGATTTTTTTTAGACAGGCCGATACAAAACAAATGCAGCACACGCAATTATATTCTGTAAAATTTAACAGTGTGGGTTCAAATTTTACAAATAGTTATGTTGGTACATTTGTTGAAGTTAAGACTAGTCTATAAATAAAATAGTAATTATTGTCATAACACTTGTGGAAGGCTGTAGCAACTCTGAAAGGTAATGATGTATCCTATGTTGTACATAAATTGGTTACTCTGAGATCAGCAAATATTTCCCAGTCCATAAATTATAATAGGTAAGGGCAAATAGCCAACCTATGTAGATACAGGTAGATAGCTGGAATAACTACATATTTTGCAAAATAACTGTACCATGATTAAAGAGGACAAATGAATCTGAGTGACATACTTTTATGGAGTATACATCATCATTGAACACTCAATTTTCAAAATATATGCAGATATTTTAGACTAATGGCAGATATTGGTTAGACAATATATTATACCAGGGTTCTCCATAAGGGGATTTTGAAGGATGGGCCTTCCCTCTGTTTTTTACACAATCCTTTTATAGTTACCAACCTTACAAAAGATAATTTTTCACAACAAAAGTATATGGAAATTGTGCATTGTTATGTAAATTTGCTGCCCCTTTGTTTCTCCCAGCTGTGGAGAACACTGTACATATTGTAAAATCAAATAGCAAGAAAAATGCGAGCATCTATTTCAAGTTCATCAAGTACTGGGCTCACCTTAAAATACTTTCATCTCATGAGCTTTAGACTACAACCCCTTGGAGAAGAGTACTGAGCCAATATCAATGGTTATTTGTCACTATGCAGAGAATTCACAACAAGGAAACTCCTCCCACACAAAAGGAAGATCGTGTCAAACGCCTGATCTACTTCTTCCTTTGCATACATGCACTTTTTCGTGTCAAAAATTGGGAAACTCAATCACCATAGAATGGTGCTTGAAGAGGTATGTGATTTTGAATTTGTGAGGGATCAAAAATGACTGCATTCTACATATGAAACATGATTAACACACAGAAGCAACAATTTTCCAAAGGCTTTTCATTAGGAGCATAATCATTGAAACAGGCTATTTGCCCTGCCACTGGGCAAATAAAATAATACTACGCTGTTAGGCCAAAAAAAATTGATTTGTTTCTGGTCAGCATGCGCATCACTTCAAAGTGTGCGCGTCAACTCTTTTTTTTCCTCTTTTTCATTTGCCCCTAATGGAAAAAGGGGAAAATGTATCAAATTCCACCAAAAATAAAAAAATTGGAAAAAAATCGCGTCGCCGCATCATTTTTGCCACATGTCAATGACCAGAAACAAACCTATTTTTTTGGCCTTATTTGCTTTGAGAGAAATTTTTAAAGCCATGGGTTAGGGTTTAGGGTTAGTATTATCAGAAAGTAAGGAAACATATTGATTCTTTCAAAGAACTGCCTTGATGACCAATCCATTGATGCTGACAGCAGAGAATCCTACATTAAGTGGGTATGTTGATATTTTTTTTCTTTTGTAACAAATTACCATTTTTTCAGTCCTTATTCACCCTGCGGTGGGGCGAATTACTACTTTTTCAGTGTTTATTTGCTCCATGGCAGGGCAAATCACCATTTTTTACCATGTTTTCAGTTTTTATTTGCCTTGTTTCAGGGCAAATATCCTAAACTCTGATTTATTGCTAAATTTATTGCTAAATTATTCTAATAATAGTAAACAATCAAGGATTTTATCATCCCCTTCATTTATCATCCAACTGAATTTGAATCTAATCGGGCATTGCTTACCCTAAACATAGGGCCAAAGTCCCTGAAGCTACTATAGACATGGATACATGACTGTATGAAATTATCTCACTAAGGTCATCCTAGGGACTTGTAAACCAAATATTAAAGCTGTCTGACCAGCGGTTTTGAAAAAACAAGCGACTCAACAGTTGACAGAGCTCTGCTGCGTTATGTAGAGAATAACCTTTTGTGACACATATATTGATGAAGAAGGTGGATATCTTTGATAGCTCATTTCAGGATGGCCTCACCAAAAATGGAAAAAAAAATTCCTTAAAAATACAGATTTGCATATTTCATCACAATTTTAACAAATCTAAGTTGGGTTATCCCTAGGGACCTGTATACCAAATAACAAAGCTGTCTGACCAGTGGTTATGAAGAAGGAGATTTTTTACCAAAAACGCCTTTTTGGTGCTAATTTGCATATTTTCAACAATATCAAAAATTAATAAAAATAGTTTCTCAAAATCATATATTTTATCCACACAACAAATATCAAATCAGTAAGTACTGCAGTTGTCAAGATATTTGAGTGGACGGACGCCTAACAAACGGACATACATACATACATACATACATACATACATACATACATACATACAGACTGACGGTGCACGCCGGACGGATACCCATCGCAATAGCTTTTATAGACTATATTAGTCTATAGTAGCTAATAAACGAGAGTTAATTACATTCTAATTAAAGTAAACAAGACTTGCTTAAATCAAGATTTACGTCATAAAAAACAGCATATATGTATCTGTCAGGTTATAAAGAATCTTAAGCTGGTTATCTTTATCAGTATTTCCATCCTATTAACAAAGCACATTTTAACTTTCAAATTAACATTGTAAGTAAGTTCTGTTGAATAAGTTGAGACTGTATGTACTTAGAGAAAGCACACTGAAGAGACAAATGTTTGAAACTTAAGAAGTTCAAGGTCATCAAAAGCATTATAAGGAATCATGTAACACTTTCTTGCACTGTTTACACAGATTGCATAAGTGCATAAATAGCACATGGGAATCTTACAGCCCAGCTTTACCATAAAACCCTATCACTTTGACCACTCTTTTAATTGACCACTCTATTTTTTTCCTCAAAGAGTAATTTTATTTTATCCTTACCAAGTCAACCATAAATGGAAATTAGAACTTTCTCTATCTCTATTTATTTGACCACCCTATCATGACAAACTATTATGAGCAATTTCTTTTAGATAACATACAGGGCACAATAAATGACGGTTCAGAATATGTCAAAGTTGGGATTCAGGAAAGCTGCCTTTACATGTTTTAATCCTCCAAGATGGTAGGCATTTCACTATGAACTGTCAAAAAAAGTTGAACTTTCTGATAATTCTACACTAAAATTATTTTGGCTTTGATGATTTCCCAATTAATTCAATTATTTAAAATCATATTAATTATTTTTTTCTGGGTGAATTGATAGGGTTTATACAGTACAAGAATTACATACAATGTAAGTCAAATTTCGACCAAAAATGACAAAAAAATTCCTTAAAAATACACCTTTGCATATTTCATCACAATTTGAACAAATCTAAGTTGGGTTATCCCTAGGGACCTGTATACCAAATAACAAAGCTGTCTGACCAGCGGTTATGAAGAAGAAGATTTTTTACCAAAAACGCCTTTTTTGGCATTAATTTGCCTATTTTCAACAATATCAAAAAATTAAAAAAAATAGTTTCTCAAAATCCTATTTTTCATCTACACAACAAATATCAAATCAGTAAGTACTGCGGTTCTCAAGATATTTGAGTGGACGGACGCCTCACAAACGGACATACATACAGACTGACGGACGGATACCCATCCCAATAGCTTCTATAGACTATAGTCTATAGTAGCTAATAAAAAATAAATACATATATATGCAAATGAGCTCAAACACATACAAGTTCCTTTTCCTTCAAACTTTGTTATCAACCAGGAATAATTCTGCAGCTGATGTGCACATCTTTAGTTTATTGACAGAAGCAGATTGTCACACAAGATCTATGAATGAAATGTTTTCTTACAGATCAACACCCAACTGCCCCCATCCCTTTCCTTTATTCATAAGTATCAAGCGTTGGTGTTGTCCTGTCCCTACGGTAAAATGTAACAATTTGTTATAGCTTTCGATAGTATACCCCTGGCCATATGACGTCGTCAAGTATCAATGTAACCATGGAGCTGTGTTTTCAGCTCCTTCATGTAATCGGTATTGAAATAATATGAAAAATTATCAAAGGGAAAAAAAATACAGTCACCAAATTAAGCATGACTGTGAAGTTCACTAAGTCAATTGACATTAAATCTCAAAACTTAAAAAAGTCAGTTTTTGTAACTTATACAACAATATGAGACAGTCCTCAACGACTACTCAGAACTGACCAAGGTTCATATTATATATCATCACATTGCTACACCATAAAGGTACAAAATAAAATGTTAACAATCCATGGTCTGGCAATGGAATAGCACATTGGAAATTTTCAGACTGAATGAGTAATCACACAAACACGCGAATAAAATAGACTCTCTAGCCATCCCATGAGTCACTTTCAGCAATGCTAAGACAAGCAAAAGAATTCACTTCAGCAATAAATTCTCTAATTCCTAAAGACACAGCAGGCAACTCTCCTTTCATCAAAAGCAGTTTACACACAAATCTGAAAAGTTTGCCTCCAAAAATGATGCTATGTTGACAGAGATTAGCAGAACTAGTTTACATGTAATATCAACCACCAGAAACATGAATGATTGAAAAGCTAGTCTGTATGCTGAATATCGCATCATACACAACTGATGACCTTTAGTGTTCCAACTTCATAACAAATATGACTTCTGTTAGGGCTGTACCTGATCTGAATTACAGATGAAATAGCCTCCACCATGAATGGTGAACGAATAGAAAATTTTTGGCAATTTTTCCTAACTTACCTCGTACCATTGATTCAAATAATATCGTATTCCCATAACTAACAATTTTCAGCAATTTTTCTCCACCAACGACTGCAGTTTCATTGGTAATGTAACAATAGCATCTAAATTGTTTCCAATCATCTATTACCTTATGCTGAAGCAAAATATGTTTTTAATAATCTGAATCTGTTGATCACAGTTTATAAATATTGACCTTATTATCATTATTATTATTATTATTATTATTATTATTATTATTAAGAGGCATGTGGAGCCATTTCAGTACAATCTAATTTTTATAGATAATCAAAAGAAATTATGCATCACTACTTCTGTATACCTACACGAAGTATTTAAAAGACAATACTGATTTACTCACTGAAAACTATGTCAAAAATGTCTGAAACAGTTGCATTTTCAGACAAAAAGAATTCAGGCGTTTGCAAGGGGTGATTTAAAATGGCAAGTATGGAACACAACTCAGCACTCACATTAGCACATTGATGAAATTGTTGCCCTCAATGCAAGGAAAGAGAATGACCACCTGTCCTCTCACATGACCTGATACTCTATCTGATACCAGATAAAGTATATATTTCAAGAAACATTTTTCCTGTTGCCAGCTGACTACCACACATCCTATGTGATTTTAAACATACAAAATGAACAAAGCAAATAAATAGTCACTTTTAATGTATTTTTCCATAATTAAACTTTGTTGAAATTCTCTTTGTGCTCAGTAAGTTTCAGAAAGTATGAGCAGTAGTTCAGCTACCAATAGCTTTTGTAACTTTGGTATTTCAAAAATACCGCAATTATACGGTGTCGCTCACATTTGATCAAAATTGGTATACCGGTATACCAGAATGGGTACCAAAGATCAACAATAAAATGTTGTTTCTATCTGTTCAGTGCAGGAAAATTCTACGTTGATGTTATGACAATGATTTCTGCACAGTACAACCAGAAAAACAACAAGAAATATTTAAACCAGAAAAACAAGAATGACAAAAGTAATTAAGGTCTGAAACTTTAGGTACTGGATGTCAACTTTAGCAACATGCAGCTAGCCCCTCTTAGTTTGACCATAGACGGTCTTCCTCCCCTCTACTGATGGTCTTCCTCCCCTCTTCTGTCTATGGTTTCAGCAGGTCTGTTAATATGTAACAGTTCATAAACAATGACAGGAAATGAGTCAAGTCAGTGGAGTTAGCCTGTCTTTAATTGACATGCCACCACTCCTGCACATTTGCAGGATTTCCCTTTTTCTTACCTAATTGCACATTTTTGACACTGATGTGTTCATTTGAACAAATTCACATCTCAACCCCTACATCTACCTGTACACCAAATACTGAGACGGTAGCTTTGGCAGTATGGGAGCCTTTGTGTGTGACGGACATACATCCGCACATACCCACAAATATACAGACATGCAAATCAATTCAGCTTATACGATAACCTCACATTGGTATACCAAATGTGAGTAATAAAATAAATATTCACATCCAGGCTGGTGATAAGTATTCAATAATTGGTACATCAAATATCATGGAACCTGTGGAAAATATTGCCACTGAAAGATGACTGAAAATTGAGCCATTTTTTCAACTTCAGTGTGGTATGGTACTTGTGAACTGTAACCCATTGGCAGGGAAAGGATTGGTAACACAATTTTGATGTATCACCTTGTTTTTGAATAAGAGCAATACTGACAAAAAATCCACCACTAAAAGTGATGGACTACTGGTGTTTCTTGCTAGAGTTGTATGAGACAACATGTTGCTGTCAATGTATTGGACAGGTGACCACCTGAGCTTCTATTTCACCTCAGCTGTGATAAATTGTGTTTTATGTTGGCAGATTCCTGCTTTGGCGCCGCATGATGTGGATAGAAATCCCTTGCCACACTTTCTTTTTGACACTCACTGAGCAGATATGATAGCAATAAGCATTATAATGATCAATCGTCAAACAAAGTCTATCTGGAGTACAGAATTGGCAAATTCCCAATTCTCAATCTTGTGATGTGTCTGAACAATTCACATCAAATTTCTTGGGAAATGGCATCTGTGAATCATCTTCAGAATCTGGAAGAATGATGCCTTGTGATAAGATGTTGTAGATGATATTGAAACAATACATGCAGTTCCTGACACCACAGCAAAAACCTAGCTACAGGGTACTCACAGCATCTTATGTCGATCTAGTGGTTGATAAAGTCCTAACTATAACATTTGGGCTAATGTGCAGCATTTCAAAAGCTGTTATCCAAGTGGCTGGCTGAATCTTACCGTTATCATTGAATTACACACACTAGACTCCTTTGGTTGCTGTGAAAAGTGACAATCGACCAGTCAGATATAACCTTCCGAGCCAGCTGCACATCAGCAGTAACATTTCACATATATGACAAACCAGTCTGGTACTATGTGACTCATGAACATGTTCTGAACTGACTGATATGAAGTACACTGTGTTCCCAAATTTCTGTCAATTTGATAAAAACTGACTTACAATAGCATCATCCTTGTCACAAAAAAATCACACGAGTGTCTAAAAGAAGATGAAAAGCTAACCACTTTTCACATTGTTTACTTTATAATATTTCACAATACTGGATGAGGTCATTCCAAGTGAACAACAAGGTAAACAAATAATAAATTTTGCAACTGATACTTGAAAAATGCTAGTCGCAACAAATTCAGTTGTTTACATGATTGTCAAATGCTTACGTTTATTCTTAGAAACCATGCATGCAGCTTATTAACAGTAAACACAATCTATTTTTGAAAACCAGATGTCATCCGGTAAAAATCACTTACATTAAGAAAATTCACAGCAAACCATTTGAGATGATGATAATCAGTTTTATATAATGACATAGATTAATTTTATCTAGATGTAAAGCAAGAGGGAATCCATCTAAAATCCTGTGCCTTTCTAGTTAACCCTTTGAGTGCTGTAATTTTTCCCCACCAAAATTTTACAGCCACATTTTACCAATTTTTCATGAATTTTTCTGAGATTATTTGATAATTTTGGACAAAATGGACATCATATTTCATTGGCTACAGTTTTTTATCAAAATTTTGGCAAAAATTTCCGAAAAATTGACAAGGGAAAAAGTTTATAAAGGAGATAAAAATTGACGTTTGCGCTCAAAGGGTTAAATCACGGACAAATTATGCAATCCATCTTTATATGTACTTGAAACTGACCAGGCTTCTAACAGCTTGAATCAAAACAGAGATAATGAGCTCTCTATATGACAATCAAAATCCTCATCCTCAGGTTGACGAAAGAGTGGTTTCACATTGACTTAAAACAGTTACCCACACCCTACTGAAAACAAGTCATCGTTGATGACACAGTCCCCACTTGTTAATGGGTACTTTGATTACATGTCCTAAGAGGATAGAGTCCTCTTCATTAATTGAGACATGCCAAAGTTTTGGCTAAGGACACGAAAAAATTGTAACAAAATGGCTGCCATGCAGCCATATTGGATCATATCAAGAAACAAATTGACATACATATGTATGACATAGGTTAATGTCCTTGTACCAACTTTGAATAAAATCGGTTAAGATATGCCTTAGAGTATTATGGCCCTCGACAGGAAAAAATCGTAATAAAATGGCCGCAAGGCAGCCATATTGGATCGTATCACATAACAAATTGACATGCATATGTATGACATTAGTCAATCTCCTTGTACCAACTTTGAATAAAATCCGTTGAAACATGTCTGAGTTATTGCTCTGTACATGAAAATATCGTAATAAAATGGCTGCCTAGCGGCCATATTGGATCGTATCACATAACAAATTGACGTACATATGTAAGACATAGGTCAATGTCCTTGTACCAACTTTGAATAAAATCGGTTGAGATATGCCTGAGTTTATGCCTCTGCATATGAAAAAATCGTAATAAAATGGCCACACAGCAGCCATATTGGATTGTATCACAAAACAAATTGACATGCATATCTATGACATTGGTCAATGTCCTTGTACCAACTTTGAATAAAATCGGTTAAAACATGTCTGAGTTATGGCACTGTATATGAAAATATTGTAATAAAATGGCCGCCTGGCGGCCATATTGGATCGTATCACAAAACAAATCAGCATGCATATCTATGACATTGATCAATGTCCTTGTACCAACGTTTGATAAAATCGGTTGAAACATGTCTGAGTTATGGCTCTGTACATGAAAAAATCGTAATAAAATGGCCGCCTGGCGGCCATATTGGATTGTATCACAAAACAAATGGATGTGCATAACTATGACATTGGTCAATGTCCTTGTACCAACTTTGAATAAAATCGGTTGAAACATGTCTGAGTTATGGCTCTGTACATGAAAAAATCGTAATAAAATGGCCGCCTGGCGGCCATATTGGATTGTATCACAAAACAAATTGATGTGCATATCTATGACATTGGTCAATGTCCTTGTACCAACTTTGAATAAAATCGGTTAAAACATGTCTGAGTTATGGCTCTGTACATGAAAAAATCGTAATAAAATGGCCGCCTGGCGCCATATTGGATCGTATCACAAAACAAAATGACGTGCATATCTATGACATTGGTCAATGTCCTTGTACCAACTTTGAATAAAATCGGTTGAAACATGTCTGAGTTATGGCTCTGTACATGAAAAAATCGTAATAAAATGGCCGCCTGGCGGCCATATTGGATCGTATCACAAAACAAAATGACGTGCATATCTATGACATTGGTCAATGTCCTTGTACCAACTTTGAATAAAATCGGTTGAAACATGTCTGAGTTATGGCTCTGTACATGAAAAAATCGTAATAAAATGGCCGCCTGGCGGCCATATTGGATCGTATCACAAAACAAATCGACGTGCATCTGTATGACATATGAAGTAATCCTTGTACAAAGTTTGAATGAAATCGCTTCTTGCATCTCTGAGATATCTGCGTGAACGGACGGACGCACACACGCACGCACGCACGCACACACGCACGGACATGACCAAACCTATAAGTCCCCCCGGACGGTGTCCGTGGGGACTAAAAAGTACAGCCACTGAACAGTTTCTTCATATGGATAGATATATCACCATGGAAACATGGGTAACTTTTAATTTCCTGTGAATGACCCTCTTCTTCCTCTGTGATGTTTTCTGTTTGAGAAAATGGCACTGCCTTGCAAACTGAAATTACTAGTAATGCTAGCCTCACAGGTTACTTTGAGAAATAGTCTTCTACAGAATACCCATCTTTCTGTTCATACACTTCTCTATAGTAATGGCATTCACCATAATGGCTGCAGTGCCCCTGGCTTTCGACGAGAATCACGGATTCTGCTGGCACACAGTAATTTTCTGAAGCGCTACTGGCTGACTTCAGATTAAAAATGCTCAAACAGTTCCTTCTCACACAGGAAGTAATTTAATGTAGATGCATTCTGTTATTAAAAGGGCCAGTAGCTGTAACTTTTGATTATTTTTTCATTTTTTTATGTTTTCATGTAAACTAGTTTCTTGTTCTACTCCCAAAAGAATATTGAATTTTTAGCTTTTCAACTAAGCTAGTGTATGATTAGATAGCGTTATTATTGCTGACAAATTAATTCTGGTCCGGACTTGAATTCAAAGGTAAACAATAACAGTACATTTCACATGTCTCGACTCAGTGTTGACAAGGGAAATATTGGGTGTTTCAACATACTTTGGGAAGTAGAACAAGAACTTGCAATTGACATTCAAAACAAAAATAGTGAAATAATTATCAAAAGTTACAGCTACTGTCCCTTTAACATCTCTTTCATTTATTTATCTGTATGTAACTGGCACCATAACATTAAAACAGATTATGTTTATGACAAATTAATGGCCTTCTTCATTGAGCAACTGGTATGTTAACAATGTCTGGAGCTAGACATGCAATTATGAAACTGTCCACGCAATATTTTGTCGCACTTCTCAACACAGTGATACTGCACTAGAAATCATGAAAAGAATTCAAAATATCATGGATGTCTTTATGTTTGTTTTTGAGACTCACTTATAACAAAAAAATTCCTACATTCACATTCACACACACACACACACACACACACACACACACACACGTGTCTAACACAGCCACAGATTTACTATGACATGCATATGCTGTCATTCAACACACATTTCTTAATAACACCAGAATACTGAAATTTAGAGACAGTCAAATTATACATACTGACAGACAGACAGACAGACAGACAGACAGACATAGATGGACAGACACATTGATAGATAAATAGATGGATAGGTAGAAAGGGATAGATAGATAGATAGATAGATAGATAGATAGATAGATATGAAATAATTCTGAAAATTGAACCACTTCCAATATTTTCATTTACAATGAAATAATTTACCTGTCATCCCAGCTTTGACTTCTATTGTATTCTCTGGCTCTGTTATAAGGACCTTCTCTATCATCTTCAAATGGTCGCGGATATTCACCACGTCCACGCCCTGCGGGAAAGAAAAAGCACCACGCATTGACTTCTGGAATACCTTCCTTATTATGAACACTAGAAAAGTCATCATGGAGAGGGAATAATGTTAACATGAAATATATTTTTAATTTATTGTGAAAAATGTTGTAAAGATCTTTGCCTTGCCTTGAGGCAAGACAGCACCACAATACAGAAGATTTCTATCAAGGTAGCCACTCTTGAATTCTGAATCAGTGGCAAGGTCAATAATGCAAATGTACAGGTTACACATGCTTGCACCTTTGGAATACATGACTATCATTTCCATGCTTCTATGGACAACATAAAATTCCTGAAACTGTCCGTAAAATTTAAATCATAGGGTAACATAAATTCTACCCTATTGTAATCTCCAGAGCGGTTTACCATGTCAGTGGAATGACTCACCATATATTTTCAGTATATGGTTTAAATACTTGGGAAATCCTACACTATGCTTTTTCTATTGAATAAAATTCTGCGCTCTGACAGACAAGCATAATCAACGGTATCTGACATAGGTAATATCTGTATTACTGACATGTACATGTATTTTACATGTGAATACCATCAACTATTGCCTGTGTGAATATCATCAACTATTAAATGCCTCCTAAACACCTAGACTTTGTAATTGTTATAATTAATTTTTGTAGAATATTTGACAAGGGTTTACAACAAATTATGTCAACATTTGACAGAACTATTGAAGGTTTGTAGCAGACAGTGATGCCACAATGCATCTAGATCTGACATGAGATAGTTGACCACAAGTTTCAAATATCCTACATTATATTACCATGCCCTGTCCATCGCGTTTTGATTGGTTGAGCTGAACCACGTGAGTGCCCACAAATACACAGTAATGGTTTGTTTTCATGCCCGTGAACATGAATAATGTCGTAAACATAGTAACTTTACAGCTAAAACGAAAATTGTGATTTGTACAAAATTCATAATCAACCACAAAATAAACTGAAGCATTTGTGGGCCAAGTTTAGACTCTTTTTGAAAAAAAAAATTCCGGATTGGCAAAATTTTGGCAGCGCGCGCACTACTCACAGTCAGGTTCTGGGGCTCCGTTGTCATTCTCTTGGGAAATTTTTGTAAATTTTGACGGCTTTTCGGTGTTTGTTAGTCCCCGCGGACGAAGTCCGGCGGGGACTTATAGATTGGGTCCCGTCCGTGTGCGTCCGTCCGTCCGTCCGTCCGTCCGTCCGTCCATCCGTCCGTCCGTCCGTCATCAACAGTTTCTCAGACACTGCTGAACCAATTTTGTTCAAACTTGGCACAAAGGCATAGCACTATGACCTACAGATGCACATCGATTTATTTTGCAATACGATCCAATATGGCCGCCAGACGGCCATTTTATTACGATTTTTTCATGTACAGAGCCATAACTCAGGCATATCTCAACCAATTTTATTTAAAGTTAGTACAAGGACATTGACCTATGTCATATATATGCATGTTGATTTGTTTTGTGATACGATCCAATATGGCCGCCAGGCGGCCATTTTGTTTCGATTTTCCATGTACAGAGCCATAAGTCAGGCATATCTCAACCGATTTTATTCAAAGTTGGTACAAGGACATTGACCTATGTCATATATATGCATGTCAATTTGTTTTGTGATACGATCCAATATGGCTGCCAGGCGGCCATTTTGTTTCAATTTTTTCATGTACAGAGCCATAACTCAGGCATATCTCAACCGATTTTATTCAAAGTTGGTACAAGGACATTGACCTATGTCATATATATGCACATGTATTTGTTTAGTGATGCGATCCAATATGGCTGCTGTGCAGCCATTTTGTTATGATTTTTTCGTGTACAGAGCCATAATTCAGGCATATCTCAACCGATTTTATTCAAAGTTGGTACAAGGACATTGACCTATTGTTTTGTGATACGATCCAATATGGCCGCCTTGTGGCCATTTTTTTTACGATTTTCCATGTCCTGAACCATAACTCAGACATGTATCAAGCAAATTTATTTAAAGTTGGTACAAGGACATTGACTTATACCGTAGTATACATATGTACTTCAATATAAATATGTACTTTGATTTGTTTCTCGATATGGTCCGATATGGCCACATTGTGGCAATTTTGTTATGGTTTTTTTCATGTCGAGAGCCATGACTCTGGCAAGTCTCAACTGATTTTATTCAAAGTTTGTAACTGGACATTGACTTATGTCATACATATACATGTTGATTTTTTAAACAGTAAGATCAAATATCGCTGCGTGGCGGCGATCTTGTTACGATTTTCTCATATACTGAGCCATAACTCAGACATATTTCCACCAGTATCATTCAAAGTTGAACTAGGACATTGACATATTTCATACATGCTCGTCAATTTGTTTCATGTCATGTAGCAGTATCATGTCAATTATTGAACTTTCATAATTAGGCTGATATGTCAAGAAATACTGCATCAAATTTCATGAAACTTTGTACACATGTTAAGCTCACATTGCTTTAACAGTGAAAAAGACATTTATCAGTGTCATTTTAATTAATTTGTAATTGCATATGTAATGAACTTTCCTAATTAGAGTGATATATCCACAAATACAACGTCAAATTTGATGAAACTTGATACAGATGTTGATCTCATAGTGTTGTAAATACTGCATTAAACTTTATGAAATATGGTACCGGTGATAATCTATTAGTGTTAGGATAGTATGAAAAAATGTTTTGCAACATGCTGTCAACTAATTCCCAGTTGACTCATTTAATGACCTTTAGGATAGTGGCCTACATTGGTTTTATGTTTTCATCACCATGGAACTCATTCTTGGCCATTGAGTGCCATCTGTATCAAAGTTTTTTTATCACAGGACCTGTAATCAAAGTACCCATTAGCAAGCGGGGACTGTGTCATCAACGATGACTTGTTGATAATATAATGGAAATAACAGACTCCGCGCTGACCATTAACGTTTATTTATGGGCGCGGGCAAGAAGAAAGCGAAATTAACGGACTCGGCAAGCCTCGCCCGTTAATTTTTGGCTTTCCTCATGCCCTTGCCCACAAATAAACGTTAAAGGTCTGGTGAAATGGTCCCGTTCATGTGACTGAATATCTTCCAGGGGGTCAATACTATTACACTCGCAACATAATTGCAACCTAAAAGTACGCGCAAGTGTTAATTTTTTTGATATTTCTATGCGCGGCTTTCATGGGGTCATTTTGCGACACTCAGGTCACGCCCGCAGCGGGGATCATGGTTGGCCGTCTGTGACGTCACAGGTGTGTTCATTTACATCGAATAGAGGTCCAACGCCGCCTTATCTCTGCCTGGTATCCGCAAACAAAACAGCCTCAGTGTTCGTGCTGCCCATTCGCCACGTTCGTTCGCCAATGCAAATCGAAATCTGAAGTGGCGAAAAAAATCGATCCTAATTCGCCACAGTGGCGAAACTGATTTTTGTTTAAAAAATATGGTAAAATAAAGAAAAAACGTGGGTTTTTTTAGTCTTTTGTTTAATCTGCGCTTCTCTCTCGGCGATTCACAAAAACTGTGTCTACTTCCGTATTATTGCGTTCTTTCCGTCGTACATATTTGTAATCGAGCCAAGTCTCGCGAGAGATTTGACGTCATTTAGTCTAGTGTACAACATGCATAAAGGGCTCTTGCGAGAATTGAAACTTGACACACGCAATCGAGCCCTCGCGATTTGACGTAATTTTGTCTAGTGTACAGCCAGCCCTGCGTACGATGCTGTGTGTTCCGCTACAGCTAATCGCCCCGCTCACCACATTTAGTAGCTGCAGTACAGTCATCCCTTTCAAACATGGCGTCCCATTCAGTGAGTAATCCGCGATCGGCACACAAAAACCTGCCGAACGGCAGTACTTTGGATAAATAGCGAGACATCCTTGAGCGGGTAGGTGCAAAATAGTATTAGAAGGTAAACCGGTAAGGAGAAGAACGCCGGATTCGCCGAATAACTTTGCAAGGCGCGCCGAACGTCCAGACGTCACCTGCACTCTCTCTGGACGGTTGGATCTGTAGCTCTGGTTTTGCCGTCCGACCCAAATACCCAGGCAAAACCTCGAGCTACTGTACTGCAGCTACACATTTAGCTGTAGCCCTTTTCTGAGAATCTGGATACAACATTATGTACCGTGATCCGGTATTCCCCGTTGTTCTTCAATTTAATCGCCGTCCCAACGACGCGTTCCGTGTTGCTGTCGATTTGTATCAGGGAGGACTCTACCTCCATGATTTGTATCGCGATCTCTACGTTCCGTGTTGTTGTTCGTTTTAATGGTAGTCTCAAC
The DNA here is from genome assembly GCF_041260155.1 of Ptychodera flava. NCBI lineage: Eukaryota > Metazoa > Hemichordata > Enteropneusta > Ptychoderidae > Ptychodera > Ptychodera flava. The sequence goes on from NC_091934.1 coordinate 16,992,537, forward strand.
GTTCAGTGTTGCTGTTCATGCAGCTGATTTGCATCCCGGTCCCAACCTTCCGTGTTGTAGTTTATTTTAATCACTGTCCCATTTACGTTTTAAGTTACTGTCCAATTGCATTGCGGTCCCGACGTTCAGACTAGTGCATTTTATAAGTGGCAGTCACAACGTTCAGTGTTGGTGTTCATGCAGTTGATTTGCATTACGGTCCCAACCTTCTGTGTAGCGAGTAGCGAGGCAGGCTCAGCCGAGGGACCGTGGCCGATCGTACGAACCAGAAGAGACAAGCACATTATGGTTCAAACACTCAACACTGAAAAAGTTTACAGTTGAGCCGTTCATGCTCTTGCCGCTGTCGCAGCCACCAAAAGAACAACGTCTTCCCATAGTGAAGGAGGACACTGTCCTGATCATGTAAGCGGAAACCCTAGAAGTTACCCCCCGTGGGGAGCTTACGGAGGTGTGAAATACTTACTTCCCGTTATGAGATACGGAGTCGGGCAAACTTCGGAAAGCCGAAAAAAGTCGACTGGAGAGGCTCGGGGGACACGCCCACATTGCATTTTTCTTTTGCCATATTTCATAATCACGCGCGCTAAACGAAAAAAGAAATGAATGTAACTGTTTTATAGACCATCAACTGTATTTCTGTGATTTTGCAACATGGGCATTTCACCAGACCTTTAATGGTCAGCGCGTCGTCCGTTATTTCTATAGTAATGGGTGTTGGAGGGTTAACGTGGCTCAGAGGACTTCACAACGTACATGTATAGCATGTATCTAATTTGGGCTTCTCATTAATATCGTTGACAGGATTCACAATTTACAAATAATAATGAACTTCAACTGTCCTTCAGACTTGAATCATTTTAACTTGTACTTCATGTAAACACTGTAACCTTCACAAAAATACATTGGTGATAACAGAAATGTTATCCTAATTTTTCAAAGTTAACGAGACATGGCATCACGGTACACAGATAACTATACTTTGTCACACCTTTGTTTTTGTATTCTCATAGGTTTCTACGAATCTGTTAACAACAAAACCTGTGTATGCTAAATTTTCATTACTTCATACTTCATTTTAAGTTAAACATCATAATTTATTGGCATGTAGGGTATATATCTTAAACAATGGAAGCCTAGATGACTTGGCATAAAATCCAAGATTGCCGATGTCATATCATATCATCTCATCTGCAGTTCTATAATCTGGTTTACTGGCACATTAACATCAAATAAAATAAATTATCTATGGCATACTAACATTTCAAGTCATAAACATCAAGTCATAAACAATCTATTTCAATCCTCCAATCCCTGTGGTCTGTGCACACGTAAAATGGCTGAACAGAAGATAGGTTTGAACAAATGAGGGTGAAAGTGTTCACATGACAGAATAATAATTTTCACTTTCACCTTGGATGGCAATACTGATACCATAACTTTCGTTTTGGAGATTATTTACCACTAATGACAAAAGCAACAACTGTGAAAAAAAAAAATTTCACTGTTGATGTTCTTCCTCCACTTGTACTAAGAAAATCAAAGCAGTATTTATATTTGTGAAGATAATTAAAAATTTGGATTGGCGAGGATAACAGGTGCCCAGACAACAGCACATCCAACTGTCACTCTATGGATGAATTGTATGCCAGTGACACATGTATATTTCCATGCACAGGCACACTATTCCACTTCCATGACCCCTAAATGAACCTTACATCCTGGTATTTTCATTGGTATGATGAGTATCAGTTTGATTACACACTCTGCAATTGTCAGCCAAGCTACTCACCACATGAAAGCATTTTACAGTTAATTTATCTTACATCAAAACTTTCAATGCTTTTTTAATGCTTGAAAGCTGGAAGCAAATCTCAACATGAAAGAAAATAATGGGAAAATAACAACCATGCGAGGTCGCGTAGGGATCATGATAACAGACTGCATACAGGTAAAGGACATGTATTTTAAATATGCTGAATTCAGAAAAGTGTCAGAGAAACAGGACAACGATGCTGAATATACAACACCACGCAGCCTGGTACATCAAAATCAGTGATACAATCTACCATACCAAGGTAAAGATATCCTCTTGTGATATTGTACTTCATGGAAAAATGCACAAGGAAGAAGATTTAAAGCTAGATGATATAATTTACCTCTTCCGCGACTACCGCCTCCTCCCCTGGTTCCTCTTGAAGTACTTGACCCCCGACCCATGAGTCGTAAAACTGCTGCACTGTTAACTGATTGCGACATACTCCTCTGGAAGGAAAAATAAGAACACAACTAAATGTATCATTTGACCTTTTCAAGTTTTGATTTTTTTCTCTGTGAAATTGTTTGCTTTTATCCTCTAACATCAGTTTAAGTTTTAGGGATGGACCATTAGATCATTAGAGGGGTGGTCAGGATGCTATCATACAATTTTTCTTTGCACTTTCTGAAATTCAAAATACCATTTTCTGTGGGTTGTGCAAAGAATGCACTTTTTATTAACATAAGTATTTTCTGGCTGACCTTCGTGTGAGCACCTTATCTTTCAAAAATCAGCATAAAATTTTTCTTCAGGAATTTTTCTTTTTAATTTATGAACAGCCAATGCCCCAAATCTCAAATGGTCCATCCTGAACACAAGTAATCATTTCCAAGTATCTTAGAAAAGCACTTATAGCCAAACTTTGAAGTCTGCTTTCCAAGCTTGATGACCAGACATATTTTCTGCTATCAAAAGCATTAGTGCTTTATTGATGAATATTGTCTCCACATCAGACTGAGCTATATTCATACCAACTGTGGATTAACCCTTTTCCTGCCAAGTCGGTGAAAATCCGCTTGAAATTCGGTGTAGCCAGAATCTAAGCACTGGTGACCGTTATTCTCCCAACCCGGTGGAAATCGGGCCCTTTTTGGGTACCCCCTTCCTGCCAAGTCGACGGCACTACGTTTTGCTATCCCCTGTGCGTTTAGGGGTCATCCGAGGAGAGGTTTTCTGACAAGGAACGCCTTTTCCCCTCGAAATGGGTTCGCAGGGAGTCGATAGACAGGGAAAGGTGCAGAAACCTGTCCGCCAGTCCCCCACACCCGAGGGGGGCTGGTTTTTTTTTACCGCTTTTTAGCGGACTTGGCAGGATAGCATGGTGACGTTTTCTGGCGGAGTTGGACGTACTTGGCTGCCTGGCACTATAGAGATTGCTGCCGAACTTGACCAACTCGGCAATGCTAATCTAGAAGGCTACCTCTTGCAAACGACTTGGCAGATATGCCGATGGTGCGAGACGAAAGTCACTTATTCAGTTGTGCGTGACTGAAAATGAGAACGTATTTTTGACGGGACGGCTCGACTTGTTCCTCTGATGGAACGGATATGAACGACTCGGAAATACCATTACAAACTGGTGTCCGACGTACTAAGCTGGGCTTCAGCTCTGCAAGTTCAAGCCAGGCAACGTCCTTCACCGCCTTGGCCGTGCCATTCAATGGACTTAGCTTTGGATTTTTTATTTATTCCATCGTCCGAAGTATTGGCTCTGGTTTGCAGGCAAACGTATCCTCTTGCCGACGCATTAGTAACTACGTACGCTGTTTGCGTACAGAGAATTCAAAAGGTGACATAAGGTCAATATGCTACGGGGATACCGCCTGCAGTTAGCAGGGACTGCTTTTGTTATGCAAACCAGCTAGCAGTACAATATGGCTGCCAGGCATGTGGACACGTCGATGGCTAGAACAATGGAAGCATATTGCGTTGCACCCGTGCATCGCAAAAGTGAACTGAAGACTTGGGTGTAGTGACTGGTTATCACTGGTTAGCTGCAGCCCAAGCCATGTCAGTACAAACCCGTACCTGACTGAGGACCACTCGATTAAGTCAGTAATGAACGGTAACACTCGTAAGCCAACTCCCAACTGAGCTGGCTAAACTACGTTGAGCTGTGCTTCAATGGCTCAGCCATGTCGTTAATACAACGGCAAAAACGTAGTTTTTGTGCTACACTGCCAAGTCGTTTAAGGTACGTATTCAATTGACCCTACCCTGGGGAAACAGGACAGGTTTGACGGTGCTTCTGCACCCCTAGCACGACCCTCAGGGTCTCTGACTAACAGACGAGTGAGGTGATGTTTGTGCCTAGCGGACGTGCGTAATACTGAAGGAGTTTATTTCCGAAAAAATAAACATGAAACGGCAATAAAATGACGCACTCCCAGGGGCAAACAAAGCCGGTGACCTCAATTTTTTTCTGCAGCAACCCTTGAGCTCCTTCCCCTGTCTACGGGCATGTAGAAATTATCGAAGTCTAACACGTATAAGTACGGCTAAAACAACCCTGAAAATGGGCGATTTCTGCCAAAATGCCTGGCAGGATAACATGCAGGAGAGCCAATCTTTTGCAGGCACATATTATGGGGCGGTTTTCTACTGACTTGGGAGGATAACGGACAAGGGCGCTCGGCAGGAAAAGGGTTAAACATTCCCTTGGCACACAAAACTTGTTACTTTTGACCTCAATCCACCTTCCCTTCCACTGAAAAAGACTTTGTGTGTGCAACAATACATCAAAACTATGTGTTGAACTTCCCCGTAACAATAAATTGCTGTAATAGGTTGCTGGAATTTCAAACTGCTGACACATTTTTGAAAAACAGATATTTCAAAATAAAATCTGAATGGTGCATACCGTGTACATGCATGGTTCCTGTAGCATAACAGTGGCATATACAAAATCAAAAATTGTGTTCAAAAAACTGAGAAGAAAAAAAAACCCTCCCACTAAACATGATATATTTTGTTTGTCATGCATATATTTTAATTATCAATATCCCTTGGATTTATTGTTACACAAATGACTTTTTTTTTGCCCTTCAGAGTTTTTGTGGAAGTCTTTGTTTTTACAAAGTAAATCTTACATGTTTACATCTTATACAGTCACATTTTTCATATTTGTGTCACACTTTACACTTTCTTATTCTTCCTACAGAGGTATGGTGAAAAAACAAAGTACAAATTTTGCCTTCAATATATGTACAATATGCAATGGCAATGTATTATTGACAAATGAATTCTAGTCAGAGACAAAATTCAGTTGCCATCAATAACACTGGACACTGAGCAAATATACAAGAAGATGTGTTGAAAGGCTGAATACAAGACATGACATGATGTGGGGAGTACATGCAAACACTGGAAACCACAAAAGTTACAACTGATGGAACTCTAAATACTGTGACAGAGCTGAAGTGACGAGTTACTGATTCCACAACCACCTGTGGGGCTGTAAGATGGAACTGTGCTCAAAAAAGGAACGGCTTTACTCATATTTTCAAGGAAATAAAAGCTTTCAGTATTCTGTAAATGCTTTACTTTGACCATTTACACCATGGTTGTTGTATCAGAATCAGTACATTTGAGATTCTGACGAGTGCTTACTTCAGGTGTTATTTAGAATTCAAAACAGCTGCTGTGAATTCCTGCACCTAAATCATAACACTGCCATCTTTGTTGAACAAGTCATCGTTGATGACACAGTCCCCACTTGTTAACCCTTAAAGTGCCGCGTCGGTTTATAAACCGACACGGCATTCTCGCTCTCAGCGCCACGTCGGTATATAAACCGACAGTGGTTGCGTTCTATGCTTATGCCTAACTTAGCTATGCATTGCCGAACTCAGCCAGAAGGAGGGTATTTCTGACCCTTTGAACCCAGTTTAGTACCATATAAGGACTAAAATAATGACATCATGCAGCCTAACAATCGAAAATTCCAGTAATTTATGCGAACTTTCTTCAAAAGAGGTCAGCGGTTTTCATGAATATTTAATCAGGTCTGCAGTTGCACCCGTACGCGGATACGGCCACAGTGCATTGAACGAAACACGTACGTACGTTTTGAAAGCTTTACCATGTCGTAGACACGGAAGACAACTATATTTTGCCAAGCTACTGCCCTCTGGGTGATAGAAATGATAGATTTTACAGTTTTTTTGAGAATATTTTACGGAAAAATGACGCGATTTGGTGACCAAATCGATCGCGATAGAGAACTTCGAACGTATCGGCGGCCAAGATGGCGGCACTGTGTGATGCCTAACTCTCGACATGGAACCCGAGGTTAAGGTTTTCGAAGTCCAAAACATGCAAGATTGAGAAATTTGTAAGGATTTGGTTAAATTGAAGTGTATTTTGTAATTTTCAAGCGTTTGACTGCCAAAAAGCCTCTTTAAACTGTTGATATTTGACCTCCGGCCGTCCTGAAGCAAGACGGCCATGACAGTCGACCCGGTTTGTAAATGAAATGTAGTTGTTCCGAACTGTTGACATTGCGAGACATTTCCTACGTGTTACGCATTTTTTTAACTGAAATAAACCGGACATGAAACTTTTTTCTCGATACTTAGTGGTTCTTTCCATTTCGTGGCGGATTTTGTGGCATGCTTGTCAAAAACGTGATCAAACTTGGCGAACGGATTGACTAGTATGTATGGTAGTACGAGTCCGTGACTCGATAAGCCACAGATAGTAACACACGCGTACGTGAATTAAACTAATGTAAGTTGGGTCAAACACCAAAATTAATCGATAAAAAGGTTAGTGAAATGTGTTTTTGTCTTCAACTCTTCATTATAATTATCCGGTGGTTCAAACTATACAGAGTCAGTTGAATATGCCCTATAGTTGTGTGCATGTGTTGCACAATAGTTACCCCTCCATGTACAATATGGAACCTTGTTGTCTCTGTGTATGCAAATTAATTGTTTGTGTTTACAGGCAAACAAGACTATAATTGATTTCTTCTAACTTTGAAGACAGATTTTAAATAACACTAACAAGAAATCGTATGATAGATAGTAAACTGATGACAAAGTGGATATGTACACTGAATTTTTCTCTGGAAAATCATTTCCACTAGAAGAAATAAAAATATATAAACAAGCAAACAAATACAAACAAACAAACAAATACAATAGACAAGTAAACGACAATGCTTGGGCAATGCAATCATGCCGATGCTCCATACACAGTAGTTGTCAATCTACATTTAGTGTACTGCATGTAAAATATTATTTGTATTTTTGTAGAGATGCATTTGCACAGGAAGCATTTGTATTATTTTGAAAGACACTAATTGTTTGTTTGTTTTTGTTTATTATTTACGTATGATGTTACATGATGCTGAAATCGTGTACCTGAATTCGTGTCTTTCCATAACATGAAAATTTTATTTAAGTTTGAAGGCCGATGATGAATTTTTTACATTTTTAGAAACTTTTTATCATTTTCAGTGAATTTTGAACAAAAAACGAGCATTTTAGCCCAATTTTACACCTTCAGTGTGTAAATTGAAACTTTTCATTGTCATAGAGAGCTTCTTCATATCATGAGCTTTGGAAATAATAATGGGTTGTTAGGGTTTCTCGTCACAGAAAATAAACTGCACCGGTCTGAAAAAAGCGTAACATGTTGAGAAGTTGGGTTCAAAAAGTCCTTGGCCTGGCAGTTGCATTGCATAGAAAGTCTATGGCACTTTAAGGGTTAATGGGTACTTTGATTACATGTCCTAAGAGGATAGAGTCCTCTTCATTAATTGAGACATGCCCAAGTTTTGGCTAAGGACACGAAAAAATTGTAACAAAATGGCTGCCATGCAGCCATATTGGATCATATCAAGAAACAAATTGACATACATATGTATGACATAGGTTAATGTCCTTGTACCAACTTTGAATAAAATCGGTTAAGATATGCCTTAGAGTATTATGGCCCTCGACAGGAAAAAATCGTAATAAAATGGCCACAAGGCAGCCATATTGGATCGTATCACATAACAAATTGACATGCATATGTATGACATTAGTCAATCTCCTTGTACCAACTTTGAATAAAATCCGTTGAAACATGTCTGAGTTATTGCTCTGTACATGAAAATATCGTAATAAAATGGCTGCCTAGCGGCCATATTGGATCGTATCACATAACAAATCGACGTACATATGTAAGACATAGGTCAATGTCCTTGTACCAACTTTGAACAAAATCGGTTGAGATTATTATTATTATTATTAAAAACTTGTTTAAAGCGCACTACACATACGTCTCAGCGCGCTGTACATGACTAAGAAAACAAAATACATGACTAAAATGAGAACAAAGGTAGTTTTTAAAATAAAAAGTCACAAATATCGCAAAGAAATTTGGAAAGGAAGTAAAAAAAGCGTAAAATGAGCAAAATGGCTAAAAATCACAGTTGATAAAACTCAGTAAAAAGGTAAGTTTTCAAAGCACGTTTAAAACATTCAACATTTTTTGCAGAGCGAATCTCTGATGGCAATGAATTCCAAAGGAAAGGAGCATGAACAGAAAAGGCCCTATGGCCATAGGACTTATTATACTTCCCTTTAGGCGGGACTAAACGTAGCTTTTCCATGGACCGGAGATTTCTTGCCGGAACATACAACTCAATTAAGTCGCTTGATTTGCCTGAGTTATGCCTCTGCATATGAAAAAATCGTAATAAAATGGCCACACAGCAGCCATATTGGATTGTATCACAAAACAAATTGACATGCATGACATTGGTCAATGTCCTTGTACCAACTTTGAATAAAATCGGTTAAAACATGTCTGAGTTATGGCACTGTATATGAAATTATTGTAATAAAATGGCCGTCTGGCGGCCATATTGAATCGTATCACAAAACAAATCGACATGCATATCTATGACATTGGTCAATGTCCTTGTACCAACTTTGAATAAAATCGGTTGAAACATGTCTGAGTTATGGCTCTGTACATGAAAAAATCGTAATAAAATGGCCGCCTGGCGGCCATATTGGATCGTATCACAAAACAAAATGACGTGCATATCTATGACATTGGTCAATGTCCTTGTACCAACTTTAAATAAAATCGGTTGAAACATGTCTCAGATCTGGCTCTGTACATGAAAAAATCGTAATAAAATGGCCGCCTGGCGGCCATATTGGATCGTATCACAAAACAAAATGACGTGCATATCTATGACATTGGTCAATGTCCTTGTACCAACTTTGAATAAAATCGGTTGCAACATGTCTCAGATCTGGCTCTGTACATGAAAAAATCGTAATAAAATGGCCGCCTGGCGGGCATATTGGATCGTATCACAAAACAAAATGACGTGCATATCTATGACATTGGTCAATGTCCTTGTACCAACTTTGAATAAAATCGGTTGAAACATGTCTGAGTTATGGCTCTGTACATGAAAAAATCGTAATAAAATGGCCGCCTGGCGGCCATATTGGATCGTATCACAAAACAAAATGACGTGCATATCTATGACATTGGTCAATGTCATTGTACCAACTTTGAATAAAATCAGTTGAAACATGTCTGAGTTATGGCTCTGTACATGAAAAAATCTTAATAAAATGGCCGCCTGGCGGCCATATTGGATCGTATCACAAAACAAATCGACGTGCATCTGTATGACATATGAAGTAATCCTTGTACCAAGTTTGAATGAAATCGCTTCTTGCATCTCTGAGATATCTGCGTGAACGGACGCACGGACGCACGGACGCACACACGCACGCACGCACGGACGCACACACGCACGGACATGACCAAACCTATAAGTCCCCCCGGACGGTATCCGTGGGGACTAAAAAATAATCTGCATCACAGATCAATATGTCAAAAAAAAATAAACGCCTTTTTTGACAAACTTTCTTCAAAAAGTACTGAGACACTTCAAATTCATATCATTGTGTCCTCCAGAACCTTGATACAAACAGTAAATTTGAACGTGAAATGACATTTCAATAATTTTATGATAAGTGTTTATTTTCTTTACTAGTGTGTTACTTTGCATGATATTACAGCCAGTACATGTATTTGACCACCCTGTACATTCAAGTTTCCATTTAACATATAGACATGAAAGAAAATGTTAAAGTGACATTATAAAAAGCTGATTTGATAACAATACAAAGATTTCCTTTACCTATGAGAGAAATTATGATGAATATAAATACAATTCATAAATATATATATGTCAGAATGACACCTGATTTTAATATGTTATTTCTGTTTCTCTTCCATAGCCAACAACTCGTCACTAATTATACCAGTATCTGAATTAATATTTTTCCGAAGCCAACAACTTACCACTAATTATCCCGGTATCTGAACAGCTATTTTTGGAAACCATGAATTTTATCAGATGAGGATTTCCTAGAATCTGGTGATGACACACTGTTTTTTTAACATTTGCAATTTTGCCTTAATCTGCTAGACTACACTGCTGCAAATTGAAATCTGCAACATTATCGCTACAATCACACCATGAAATTATGGTAATCCTTTAGGTTAGGCCAGCAACGCCTGAGGAAATACACATGTGTATTACAAAATCAGACCGATGGAAAATTAAGAAGGAATATGTTATTTCAATGCAAATATGTTTAGGATAATCCATGATGTACAAATGGCACAGCTTCCTCGGTTAAATTTGGCAGTTTTGACATGCTGATGGTACAAAAACTTTGTATTTTCATCCATTTGTCCATGGCTGACTTGAGAAGGATTGAATGCAAAGAATAAATACCTGGAGAGGTTTATGTACCAAAGTATGGACTTTCAAAATTTTTTCATTGAATCGCTAGGTCTGTGTTGACTTCTATGCCAAGCTGATGTGCTACTGATGCAGATAAATTTCTTATTTAACTAAAGAAAATGTTTACATAGTCATGCGTATTTGCAAAGCTGGTAATGGTGACACATGAACTTGGCAGGATAAGTGATAAACCTTATCCTTCCAAGTTCATACATCACCATCAGGTGAGGTTGGTTATTAAATGGCATAAACCTGAATATTTGAAGTCCTATGAAGACTTACTGTAAATTTGATTTCCACCAACCAACCCTGGTGTAACACAGCATGCCAAGTAAGTGAAAATATGTATAGCATTGGCTCATCAATACAACCATGGGAAAGTGATACTGTTTGGCAGGATAAGTTTGGAGCCAAGTCACAGAAAGTTCTTGAGTATTATTCTTATATTGAAAACGAAGCGTTCCAAAATGTTATAAGCTGTATAGTACACTGTTTTGGTCTCAATATTAAACACTTTTAGCAACTCTAGTCAAAGCTTTTGCCATTCCAACACCTTTTAATATCTTTCTTGCAGTGCAAACACCCACATTGTGAACTTTGGATTGAAATAGCATGAGGAAACTCAGCTTACCTGTTCCTCCTCTGTAAGAGGTATTAAAGCTAATGGATGGAGACATTCTTTGCTAACTAAATGTGGGAAATCGTCAAGATCTGGTGGGATTGTTGGTATTTTGCGAAAAAGCGCCAGCATCTCCTCCCTGCCATACCGATACTCGGCCAGTTTATACTGTGGAAGTCCTGGCGACGGTGGTGGGGATGCAACGCTGGTACCACTTGACAATGCACGCAGCCATTCTGGACCAAACGTCATTGTTTCAGACATGATGAACTTGTTCTATTGATGATTTTCCTGTAACGAAGATGATATCAAAAAAAATGGTTTAAAGCACAAGTTTGAAACAAAATCATTTTTTGATGCACGTTAAAGTTCATCATCGAGAATATGAATGTCAAAGTTAACTGACGATAAGCTGTTTATGGTGTTAGCAAATTATTTTACCTCTTCATTTTATGTTCAAACTTCCAACAAGAAAAAACTAATAATGGACTTTCATCTCAGGTTCAAAAGAAAACATTAAAATATTTCAGACGAAAGTAAAAGATGTTGGTTTTATATTCATTTTAAGTCATTTGAGACATGCATGCACAAAAAAATCATTAGTAAACATAAGTCTGTCTACCAATGTAGCAATGTGAGATCCAAAACAACAGCAAAATTATGGTCTCAGCACTCTGTAAAATTTCCAATGACCTCTATACTGGTAGCAGGGTTTATACAAATTCATTTGTTGGCTTGAGCAGAAGGCTATCTGCAGCCATAGTGATAACGTTAATCAGGAAGATGGGTACTCTAAAGTTTTTTTGGAGTGATTCTCCCAATCCCCTTCCGGCATTTCTGATCTCTTGTAATTACACGTTGGTTGCACAATGTTATTGTGGCATTGAAAACAGTAACTCTGCATGGTTTTGTTGGAAAGATTCAATAAATTCTCTGTCATTATTACAATCTCAACAAAGATGTTGCATCCTTTGATGCTACAGCATCATAGCATTCTTCTGACATGGTACATATTTAACATTGATAAGTTGATCAAATACCGGTAAGTATAGACAGAATTCTATTTTAACACTATTTGCACATCTGAACATTCTTGTATAAAAGATGGAGTTAAACCTGGAATTCAAATGGAACAAACTTCGAAAACACGCATAGAAATACATGCATTCCTACACATGGGCTTATTTGAACCACCATCACATGATTTCATGGCTGAACTGAGACAGTAGGACACCACACACCCTTTTTTATCGGAATATCCAGTGTATAACCATTGATAAATCAGAATCACTAAGTTTGATAATAATGATATGTGCATTGAGTTACCTGTACCCTGAAAATCAGCAAGGGTCTGACTGGTAGTGTCTAATGGCACATACATACCATTGCACACAAACACTGCAGTATTCAAGCAAACACTGCACTATTCAAGAGTGTTGCACTTATGATGTGCATTGGCCTGAAAACTGAAAACCATATACACTTAATATATGATAACTGCCAAAATACTCATAGCCATGCCCACTTTATAGTAGTTACTGCTTGACACTATAACTATGGAGATAGACCTCCATCCTATAACATGTAGCCATGTACACTTTATGATAGTATACTATTCTAATGATCACCTTAACCTCAGGTTGGTCGACTCTATCCTAAATTAGAAATCAAACTGTTGAAGAAGAAAAGTTTTCGTCATTTAAGAGCAAGGGGAATTTCATCCTCTCATGAAAGATCATGTTGAATCTGGTGAATACCAGGTATATTAGTCACAGCAATATTACAAGTGTGTGTTGAGACATGTCATGCTGGCCATGGTTAAATTTGATTTCCTCATACCTGCCTCAAGATGTTGACACTTGTAAACATCAAAACATAGAAACTGGAATAAAACCGCATGGTAAGGTAACGTTGTACTGTAAAGTGCTGAAGGTGGACTGATAACAGTAATCTCTATTCATCTTGCCAACTAAAGGTAAATGGCCAAGACAATGAACAACAATATGCCATTGAAGTCGGCCATTTTCGCTCTACATTGGCCAGAGAGGTCAGAGGTTACTGTTTGATAAGGTCAGCCATGGACTTACTGAAAACATCAAAACGAAAAAAGTCTGGACAAGCATGTAGAGAAAAGGTTTACTAAGATTACACGTTTCACTCCAATAAGTTCTGATAAAAGCAAGAAATAAGATTACTGCTTCCGCTGTGAACCTTACATGATATGGGCTGACATACATGTACATGTAAAATTCATAATTGAATCAAGCCATCAGGAGGGTACATGTATGACTGCTGCTACAGAGAGTTGAAGGTTGTAGTAATAAGCATGATAAAAATGTGACAGATTTTATCGTTATCACCTGATATTTTCCCTGATACCATGTGTTGTGATCAGAACAAGAGGTTCACATCTATGAATTACAACAGAAATCAAGTTGGATTTTGCTCCCTTAGTATTAATCAATATTCACCACTATCTTGATCACCAGGATAAGAGCATGAGAGACTGTGATCAGAGCCTACAATGAACACAGTACAATTCACCAATGTTATCAAGATGGCTTTCTGTATCATTGATACAGCCACACTGACATTGTTTTGTTGGTTTTCTTTTATTAGCTTTTATCTACTGAAATGACAAACCAACTAAAAATATCAGTAATTGATAAAAAATTTTTGAAAACTGGCTAATATTATTCTTGAACAAGAAATATTAAGCAATGCATTTGTATTGTAAAATCAATTACATGTACATATAAGCCTTATGCTATCAAGGGGTTACCACAACATTTATAAAATTCATAAAAAGTATGTTCAATTTCGATGATCAACGTGTCTTTCACAACTTCTATTTGATTTGATAAGACATCTTTTCAATACCTATTAACTATCTGAATTTTGTAGACGTTTAAAACCTGAATTTTTCATGTTATCAAATACATGATGGATATATAAAGAACTTTAATAAAATTTTACTTTGGGAGGCAAGGCGGAGAATTATCATAATACAGGGACCACATTAGTTTACTCAAATAGCATTAAAAATTTCAATGATCATCATATTTAGATTACCTTTGTTTCGTCATTCTGTGTTAGCGCTGGGTTTGGAAAGCTGTTAGCCACTGTGGCGAATAGTTTCAAATTTTATTAGCCACAGACAAATTTTATTAGCCACACATTTTTACGAAAACAAGCTTTCTATAATGCTATAATCTCCAATGTCAGTTGCATGCACAAGAATAAACTATCAACACGTCAACCTTAAGTATCCAATTGTCTTCATTTTAACACTGGAAATTGCTTGATTCTGGACCCTGATGTAGCCCTGCGTACGATGCTGTGTGTTCCGCTACAGCTAATCGCCCCGCTCACCACAAAGCGAGTGAGCGGGGCGATTAGCTGTAGCGGAACACACAGCATCGCGTCGTACGCAGGGCTAGACCCCGATGCAAATCGACAGCAGCACGCAACGTTGAGACCACGATTAAAATGAACTGCAACACGGAAGGTTGGGGCCGCGATGCAAATCAACAGCATGACAGCAACACTGAACGTTCGGAATGCGATTAAAATAGAAGTTTGGTTACACGTAATTACGTTCCATCAGTAGGCCTACACGTAGCGTCTTTGTCACGTCATACAAGACATCGCGTGATTGTGGCACAGACGTTCGGATAGTCATCAAACGACACTTCCACATGTAGTAATTTTTAGATTTTCTTGGTGATTTGCGGGAATTTAGACAGGAAATCTCGTTAAGTACTAGTATGAGTATCATTGTAAATTAGCAAACATCTTTGATATCAGAAAATTCCGTAGAGTTCACCTGCACAAGACGTACGCGCTATGATTTCCTGACAGAAATGAAATGTTGTCCAATTCACCTTTTTACCTGAAGCTGTCACAAAAATTTCCGTAAACCACATAAATAACTGTATTACAGAAAATCGGTAAATTTAATGCGAGGATACAACGAGCTTGAATAGTCCTCGCCAAGAGAAATTAATTGTTTCTTAAAACTTAGACGAATTTCGTGTGTTTCTGAAAAAACAATACGGCAAAATCAACAAAAAAAATCACAACTGAGTATGGATACGCGGAACGTCGAGAACGGAACGGAACGTCGAGACCGCGATGCAAATCGACAACAACACGGAATGCGTCGCTGGGATGGCGATTTTAACTCACATCAATAGGGGACTATGAGGACCATGATGCAAATCGACCACCATTAAAATAAGACATCGATTAAAATGCGCAACACGGAACGTCTACACCACGATGCAAATAAATTTCAACACCGAACTTTGTGACCACGATTAAAATGCGTGTCTGCTGCATGTTGTAGCAAAAGTTTCACTTCTCGCGAGTGTTCGCTTTGCTTGCTGTACACTAGACAAAATGACGTCAAATTTATCGCGAGACTAGGGCTCGATTGCGTCTGCCTGCATTTTCAATTCTCGCGACACTATACAAATTGACGTCAAATCTCTCGCGAGACTTGGCTCGATTGCAATTGCGTACGTTGGAGAGAACAATACGGAAGTGGATATAGTTTTTCGCGAATCGCCGGAAGAGAAGCGCAGATCAACAAAAGACTAAAAAACCCCACGTTTTTGCTTATTTTGCGGAATTTTTTCCACAAAAATCACTTTCGCCACTGTGGCGAATTAGGATCGATTTTTCTTCGCCACTGCTGATTTCAATTCGCATTTGCAAACGTGGCGAATGGGCAGCGCGAACACAGTCATTAGTATAATCACTTGATACATGTATCATGATTTGGACTGAAATATATTTAATATTTTGTAATGATATCAGGAAGCACTACAACACCATGGCATACCATACATGTGCCTATATACCATATCACAATGTGCTGGCACTAGTGATAGTACTACCTTCATGCCTTACAAGGTAAACAGACCTGTAACTACACACACTTCTCCATATTTTCTCATGCCAGAATGCAGATCATGCCGTGATAATAATTCCCTGTCAAAATTGCCTTCTTCTCATTTCATCCCTCTGGGATAAAGTCTAACAATTTTGAAACGAGGGGATTACACTGAAACACAGGGGTGAAATGTCTCCCATACACGCATATGCAGAGTATCAAAAGAAAATGTGAGGTGATGAAGGCTATGAACTCTTCAAACATGATACCATAGCGACAGACCTACTATGCAACAGATCTTCACTGTGAAAAGGTAACTTGCAATGAATAAAAAAAATCAACAGAACTGATCTATTTTTAGATCTTAGTTCAAACACTTCTGATATTCCCTGCATTAACAGATCATGTATGCACTGACAATGCTATGATAATGGCTCCTATTGTAACGCAACAGTCACGATATTTCAAAGCGGAAAGTCTATCACTTACATTGTCATTAGATTCATAGAACCTGACAAGGAAAGCATAGTGTAAGAAGTTAACTCGATCATGAGTACAATATGAGGTGAGGTACACAAAAAGAGTACAGACAATATATCAATCATACTGACTATTTGCGGGACCTGACCCTTGAAATTCATCCAAAATTTTCAGATATCATACACAGAAAGGTTACGAGTTACTATCTTTTCTAATTCTAGGGTTTCATGAAATATTTGTCACCGGCATCATAATCAAATCATTTAGCTGCATATATTATGTATAGAGTACAGTATCTTATGATAAATGGTAACAGCAGAATTACCACAGCACAGCTGTTTAGTTGTTTTCCTTATAAATAGTATATTTGTGGTCATAGTTAAGTTTTTTATAACATATTACAAGCATTTGAGTTTGTTTCAATGCATATCATGTAATATACAAAATAATTATCATTCTCTTGATAATGCAAATACAATATTCAGAATGGCTTTGAGTCTGTTTCACTGAGTAACTTCAGTGGCATGTTCTCCGTGGACTACAGTATACTGTAGTTGTTTACTCTGACTGGATAATAATAATAGTAATTGTCTTTTGAGGTCCCTCATTACACAATAGGACAATAATACCTATGTGCAGGAAAAGTCATGAATGGGTTGAAAGCCAAAGCATAAAATAGCATCATTCAAACAATAGTAATAGATTCCCCATGCCTTTTTTGTCAATTCTATAAATACAACATATGGTAAAATGTTTCTAAAATGCTAAGTACAGCATAGGTGTACATAAGAAAATTGTCATTGCTAAACCTACATGTACAGGTAATGACTGCCCTTTCGGTCAACACAAGTTTGTCAGTTGTGCTGCAAGACAAATGTATTCTTTGTTTTCTTATGTACTATATTATTGGGATAAATGACTTTTGAATGAAAATGTCAAATATTTCAGGAAAACTTTGAACATGACATTAACCCTTTCACTTTCATTTCCTGTGTGCTGGACCATGGTCATCATTGAAAACAATCAACTGAAGCAACATTACTGCGATGAAACAGTTATTTTCAGTATGTTACATATTTGGTCCATGGCTGTTGATAGGCCATATAGTGCTTGGACTTATAATAAGAGCTTACAGCACTAGTGCAAAGCACTGCATAAAGGTAACACCATAATGTACGAGTAAGATGTAATACGGTACTATGCAAAACAGGAGTCAGTCAGCAGGCATGAACACATTCTATATGTTACAACCTTATAAACACGTAATTGTTTCCCTTCACTGTTCTCAGTATATTTGCATTTCAAATAATGGCTAGTTAAAACATCAGATTGCCTCTTGGTGGACTCCATGTACTGAAGAATGCCTCTAGTTCTAGACTAGCCACTCTGAGGCAAGCCCTAAAGCTTTATGACTTTAATGACTTCAACTGATCGTTAGCTGTTTATAAATTGTTGAATCACGTAAACTGCTTTGAGGGGGCTTTCTAACCAGGTACAAGATATCTTTCAGGAGGTCATGAACTTTCAAGAAGAGCAAGATAGTATATGAAGAAAGTAGTAGCAGTTTAAATTACATATCAAGAACACAGCATGTAAATCATTGAAATCATGGAAACTGAATAAGCTGAGCACAGTTAATGATAGGCCATGATAACTGATTAACTGGGTCCCTGTTAGTGTTATGATATCTTGTTAAAAATGCACGATATGTAAAACGTGTAAGTACAATTATGAATTGCATCAATCTAGGTTCATAGCGAGTTGGGATCTACTTGTTCATTCCACCATGACTGAGGAGAAGGGGATTGAAAGGATCATGACCTTACTATGTAAGGTTATGATACTATTACTTTACATTTTTTTCAAGACAAGTTAACAACCACTCCTTTCTTGTGAGCATACACATCCTATAGTAGAGCACACAATAGCCATTTTTATAGAATGGGTAGGAGCAACATCTGTTTGACATAGTGGTATCACAAGCATTAATTAATACGACAAGCTGATGACAAACACAAGTAGTTCTACAACCTATATGACCCAAAGTAGACCTATCACACTGTTTGCTTTCCATGGAAAACAATTGGCTTATTAACACAGTTCTCATTAATTTGCATTTAACTATTAACCCACTAATTTGCATAGTCAATAATTGAATAGGTAATGAAAGAATGTCATTTATATTATGTTCAGACAGGGAAAAATTGAAACGCTTCTGCAACACTATTTGTGATTTGTAAACATAGGGGATTAATAGATTGAGTCCGCTTGCGTCCACATACACAAAACTAAGCCATTGTTTTGATGTTTAAGACGTCTTAATGCGCCCTCTCGAGTTCAAAAGGTGTGTATGGCCAAGCATTGTTTGTAACAAGATGGCTGAAATGGACGACGTCGTACTGGCTGTAAAGAATGTGAAAGAGGCTCCCCACCTAACTATCCAAAATGTTTTTGTGTCGAGTTTGTGTTTTATTCGTTTCTAAAATGTGTTCCTACATTCTTATCCGATTGTTTGTGTTAATAAAAATGTTTGTTTCGCCTCGCCATAAGCTTTCCTCACACAAACAAAACATTACCGTCCACACTAATCCAAACTTCCCTACAAATATCCGAGGCGAAACAAACATTTTTATTAACATAAACAATCGGATAAGAATGTAGGAACACATTTTTGAAACGAATCAAACACAAACTGTCTCAATCGAATATTTTTGTTCCCAATTAATTAATCATAGACAATCTCAATTCTCGGTTTATGGCAATTTTTGTCGACTGATAAAAGTCTTTTCATCTTCAACATTCCATTCTAATTTCACCTACGGTATATAATATCCTAACCTCCTGTGACTTTCCTTCTAAACGTTGATTTGCTTTGTGCACCAAAGAGATGCTGTATTTTATGCCAAACGATGAAAAAATATGTGAAGAAATAACCATGTAAGCTTATCAGTCAGTACGGCAGGCGAAACCCGGACGGCCATACCGATTGGGGACAGAGCAGAGTAGATCGAAACGCAAACGGGGTGTTATTATAGGAAAGGCGGTGACTTATTTTAAAGCTGAATAAAATGCTGTCTCTCATTGTGTAAGTCTGTTGATCGAAATATATATTTTGTTCCCAGTTGATTAATCATGGGGGATGGCAGTCTCGATCTCCCTTTTGGTTCGATATTTACTGACTCGTTCCCTCTCATTTTTGTCAATCAATGAAAGCATTTTCGTCTTCCATATTCAATATTACTTTGACCGATTTTACATCCTGACCTATACTGTCATTAGTTTTGACCAACGTACAAGACATTGCCCATGCGTCCGGCTGATGAGATGTTTTGCAAAACGGTGAAGAAATGGGGGCCCGGGAGACATCGATGTCAGTCTTTCCGGACTGTTTACATGTAGCTAATAGGGGATATCAAAGGAGATGAATCAGTTAGTTGAATAAAACATAACTTTCGGACTTATTTTATGTCAATTTTGTCAATGTCGGACTTTTGATTCAAGAGAAACCAGAATCACCTACAGAGATGTCTGTATTAAACACGGACGCACAATTGGGAATAGTTTGTTATGCTACTGTCGGTCTCAGTCGTGGTGTCTCTCCCATAAAATTTCGAAGCTATAGGTCTACACTTGTCGTTTCGATTCACAGGTAGCGGTACACCGATGACCAGATATTGTACCGTTCTTAAAACTAGTCTAAGCAATTTTACGACACTGCACTATTTGCCATCGTGTCTCCCCGTGAACGTCCTTGAACCTATGGACGTGACCATTGTTTTACTGCGCCCATTAGAGTGTAAACCCCTGTTCGTTACCAGCAGAATACTTTTTAAAGTTCTGTACATCCGTGTACACTGTGTGTATAAGCCCTAAACCTAGTTTAATTCAATTATGGAAAGGTATTAAAGAATAAAGGGTCGTTACATTGCTAAAATTGCGAGAAAAACGGCACTTTTGAAATAGAATAGTCCTATTCACAAGCGCTATTGTTTTAAATCACGTCCATGGTGTGCTGTTGATTTTCATTCTTTTTCGTGCAATTTCATTCGCTTGAAGCAATTATCCTTTCATTTGACTGCTCTGTGGGACTCTTCTGAATTTGTGTTTTGGATAAAAAGAACTCTGTTTGGATAAAAAGAACTCTACAGTGAAAGACATAAACTTCGACGGTGATAGGTATACAATATCGGTTCGATGTGTGAAGATATACAGATTACAAATTATTTTAGAAGTTCTCAAAACCAGTAAAAATAATTCTGCGCGCCACTTATTGATAATTTCTTCTTGTGAACGTCCTTGAATCCGTGACCGCGACCATTGTTTTCGAAGTGTTCGACGGTGGATGATCGGTAGATTAATGAAGATATATGTTACTGAACTATCGTGTGATTGTTTATAGCATGGTTAGGTAATAGACGGTGTAGTCTGTAGAGGCGATACGGCGAAATTCCACGGCCCAAGGGAGCGTACATCGCATGGTTTCTTACAACGAACGATCCGTCGGTTTCCATTGCTACTACGTGAAATCCGGCCTCACCGATGTCCCGGGCCGATGTCCCTGTCCTGATTCGGAGAACAACTTTCAAGCTGCGTGTTGAGGTTCAGATGTCCGATTTTTTCATATTCAAAAGGCTTATTGATTTACAGAGAACGCCCGTCTTGTTTTTAGCTTTAACTTAGTACATGATTGCAATTGAAAATTCAAAGCCAAATAGCCAGTGGGAAAAAATAGACGACTCGCTCTCACCAGCGGTCGAGGTCGCAATGAAAAAAAATCGAAGTCTCTGAAATCGGTATCATTGCTCCGCCATGTTTATTGTTGGTTGTACGGCCAGTTTAAAGTCACAGACTTTCTTCACGGTAAAATTCATATAATTGCCATACCGCGAAGTTCCCTGTGCATTTCAATATGTCTATTTGGAAGCAAAAGCGCCACGGACATTCGATCGATGGTGATGAACTTTCTCCAGGCCGTGACATGTCACCAGTTACGAACTTTACCGGTTTTCGATACGAAAGATGCAATATATTATCAGCGTTGTTCACGTTGTGTTTTGAGTTTGATATGGAATATAACAGGAAAACACTAACGATTAGAGTGACGATAGAGACCATGCCCGATACGGAAAAATTGACATCAACTACTTGTAATGAGCAGTGACCTGAAACTTCAGACTTATATATAAATGTCGACAATATAAAACATTGGAGAGAAAGAGGGAGAGAGAGGTTTACGCTGTCGCGAACTGATTATACTCTTTCGGATATGACTTCGGTGTAGACTATACACAGACATCGAAAATGTACACCTACTTTCCAGAAATTCGACTAATCTTATAATAAAGAGTGGAACAAATCCAAAAGTGTTGGTTGAAGTAAATCTTCAGATGTTGGTTTTCTAAAGTTAGATAATACTTACAGAAATATGGTCGTCATAGTCTTCTTTTAAAAACTATTATCTTCAACATCACGTTTCTTATGATCGGTGATGTAATTTTTTATTATTTTTACAAACTTTCAATGCATCAAACGCTATAAGACTATCTCATCTGCCTGTCAAGGAGTTAAAATATATTTCCAAGGGCTGGCACACGATGTCAACTTACGTGTCGTCCGTCGAGCGGCCGGTGGCAGTGTCACAGATTGTTCCGTCTGTAATCGCGGCCACTTTGATTTTGATGTGACACCAACGTGCGTTTGAGGTTTTTTTGTTACGAAATTTGTCGACCTCACAAAATTTCACAGTCCATGCTTTGAAGCAGTCTCAACATGGCAAAAATGTCTCGCTTAAATTTCATCCTCGTCGTTCCAAATTAAATTCGACCACTAAATTATTTCGGCAGTTTTAATTTCCTATTAATTCGACGTTTTTCAAATCGTAATGAATTTTTTCTGGTCGAATTGATAGGGTTTTTGGTAGCAAGCTTATCTCTTCGTCGGACCAGTATACTGCGAGATGTAGTACTGTGTTCGGCAGCCATGGCGAAAGTGAATATTGTATATTGGTTGTTGTTTGTTTTATGTTACAAATACCTGTCGCGTGAGGGCGTTTGAAACGCTTCTGAAGCGGCTCAGTCTGTCCACACAGCGATTTGCGGATAGAGTTAATCCCTACAACGGCTCTGGTCGGGCCGACTAAACCGTCTCAAATCTGAAACGCTTCAGAACCACTTCAGAGTGTCCACACATAACTTTCTGTGTCAGTATTGGCCCAGAACCGTTTCAGAGACGTTTCAATGGCCTGTGTATGAACGGCATATTAATTCTCAATGAGATGCTTCAAACAAACATATGAACATGTGGTTAAAGTTGTCATGTTTATGACTTATGGACATAATTTATGAACCACATACAAATATGATAAATGATAAAGTCCACTTATGCTATTGTCTGGAAATATTAATATTTCAGGATGTAACGGACAGAGTCCATACTTGAGTTCTAATGTTTAAAATTTTCTTCCATGTTGTTACATAAGTTTATAAGAAGCAGTATATTATTTTAACCTTGATAAAAGTCTGTATGTGTATGTCTGATTACTGAAAGTGATGGTGATATTTTCACAAGTTGACATTTAATTTCAATAGTTCATTCATGAACTCTTAGAGTCATGTCTGAAATAAACAAGCCCCTGTACAAAACACTTTTGACCAATACATGTACCTGTAATATCTACAGCATACAGAATCTGAAGTAGGCTGGTAGGACAAAGAGTGAGCCTGACTGACTATGCAGACTTTGAAATTCTGAGTCAGATCAAGATTAACAGCAAACTGACAAACCGGCAATGACAAATAAAATCTATTAGGAAACAATCTATGGGTAGATTGGTTTATCGATTGAAATATTGATAAATCAATTACTGACTGAATGTAATGGTGGTATTTTCACAAGTTTGCATTTAATTAATGAAGCCGGTTCTAAATAGAAACTTTGCTTTCTGATTTATGGTGTCCTACGTGTATATTCACAACTTACAAATAGCACGTTGGCTCTTAGACAAATTAACTCCCGTATTATTCAGATTACTCAGAAACCAAGGGCCCTGCCAGTAAACGTAACTACAAATAAAATGGATTTCCATAACTTCAGACAGTCAAATTGTATAAGCAGTAAAAGCATACACATTGATTATTGATGATACAAGCCAACACCACACAACAAAGCTACTTAATATAAAAATATTTTGAACTGTCAAGAGAGACCATCAGATCAGGACTTTAAATTTGTCTTATCATGAGCTGCTATGTCTATGAAACCACCTTCATCCAATGGGAATTACAGCAGCCGAGCAGTATAACCCTTTACCTACCACACAGTATCACAGTACTGTCTCACAGGGAATGGGATAAGCTGCTGAAGGAGTCACATTTATCGAAAGGTATAAAAGATTTATTTGCACGTAAGCTGTAACATGGTCTTCCAAAACTGCTATAACCTGTCATGGAATCAACACTGTAAAAATTCATCAATGCATGTCACAGGAAACATGCTGACATGCCATCACTATATTCAAGTGTCTGAGATAAGTTAACAGCCCAGTACTAGACAACTTATCAATTCCTGAAAGTGAAAAGCATATTAGCTGCTACCTGAATAACAACTTGCATGTACAAGACGCCATAGTGGTGAGAATCTAAATTACAGTATAGTAGTATAGGGCTTTTACATTATGGATAATTTGTATCACTAAAACCTTCTTCTTGATTCATGGAATCAGCCTGTACAAAGTGTACACGGTCAGGGGGTACACCGTCACTGCACCACTTCTCTATTATTGACACTCCACTCAGTCTACAGTACATAAAGTGTACCCACTACAAAGGAAGTTCAGAACTATGAATCATTACTTCAATATATGACATTGTATTATGCCATCGTCTGATTAGATTGGCATACAAATTAAAGGCCTAATTTTCCACCCCTTAAAACAATACAGCATAATCAAAATATTTGCCTGGTTTGGAAAATGATCACCAAAATACCATTGTTACTGTATATTACATGATACAAGGCTATATGATCAACAGGTCAGTACATGCACATGTAAATCCCTATCCCTAATTACTACATGAGAGTCATTCTTCACCGCTCATGAGCATCAACATTTCAATTTATTGTTCTACACTGAACTCTAAAATGACATCAAATACACGGCAGTCTGAATAAAGAGCCCTTTCACAACCAGATTTTGGTACTATTCTATGGTTTTCAATAAATTGAGTGAAGCAACATAATATCGGAACTGCATTGCTGTTGAACAAAAAATTTCACAGGCCCACTTCTAAGGTAGAACTCGCCTCAGAGACGGAAATACGGGCCTTCAAATTTTATCAATTTTCTTCTGACCTACCACTTGTGGTGGCTCATTTTGAAGCTCTTGGCGAAAGAAAAGTTTTCACTATACTAGTTTTTCAAAAATCGAAAATTTTATTTTTTTCCCACAGAGATGCCATTTTGAATTTCAAATATCAAGAAATCGCAAGTTATTTGTCTCTCTAGTACCAAAGTTTGCACGGTGACCCCTGATTTTTATTCTTGCTTTGGTAAGAAAATGGTTGAAAGTTTCACTGAGGAAAGTTTGAGCAAAAGTTTAAGTCTCACTTTCGAGGTGCATATTACCCTTAAATATCTTGATCATGTAACTATGGATAAGTGAATCAAATATTTGTGCTCGAGGAACACTAAAACCTTTGACACTCAGTAAGATAAAAGTTGCATTACTTTGCAGAGCTAGTTCCTGGCTCTTATCTTATATTGACTGAGCTACGCCACTGAAGATTTTCGCCATGGTACGGTGCTACGCCATCACTGCACTATCTGTAACAAGATCTATGCGATAGGTTTTGTCATAGGTGTACTTTGTACATCAGTGCTTGGAAAGAGTGCTCCTGGTAATTGAACAAATGAATGCATGTAAACCGTGCAACAAAAATACCATTCAAAAATTATTATTATATGCATTTAAGCAAGTTTACCGATATGTCATGATATGAAATGCTTGCTGCAATACACCGTCTTTAGTACATGCCTCTTTTGTCTTTGAGGTTTAATTTAATAATATTAATGTTCAAGTGATGAGTTTTTCTCAAGTTTTTATGGAGACATATGGCACACATGACATTTATGGAAAGAAGAAACTTTGACATTGCACAGGTACACATTTTTCATTTTCCATTTCTAGATATCTCCATTTCAACTTCATCTTCTTACTCTAAGAAATCTTAAATCACTTCCAAACCTGGAGAACCAGTTATCAAAAATTTCAACCTTTGTCATTCATAGGTTCACCATGCAGGACTGGAACCTTTTGCTTGCTGAGAGTCATAAACAACTTGTAACATGAAGTGCTGACCCTTGACCTTTTTTCGCATGGACAGTTTGAAAACCCATTGTTTTCAGAGGTCAGACCTACATACATTGTACAGAAATATTCTGGTAACAATAAACATGATCCTTGCAAAGTCAAGAGTAGGCCTGTGTACATTGTAATAGAGGCAAATACGTAAATTCAAGCAATAATAATTGCCATAGAGTCTTTTCTGATGCACATTTGCATGAATTTTATGGCAGTATTCTATGACGACACGAATCACTCCCTTCCGACCACTGTGAAAATTGTCCAAATTCATGATGAATTTCATTCTATCCAACAAAAATGTATGACAACACTTTGAGATGCAAGGTTTCACTGGATTAATTCTCTTCATTTCTATCATTTTTAAATGTAGGCTGACAGGGTTGGCAGATGAAATTAAGAGCGGTTGTTCCCTCACAGCTTCAGGAATACATGTACATGTCACATGTAGTCACTCCATGAAGCGGACTGACTTCGGTTCTTTTCAAAATATCCAGTACTGTTAGAAACAGATCTTTCCAAATGAAAGATCACTTCACCAGTGTGCCCCCTAACCTTTTATATTTCTAAACTCTTTTCAGCCATTTTTGGTTGTTCTTGGAATCCCCTCGAGTCAGCCCTAAATGTATATCAATACATGTAGTTTAGATGTAGAATTTCTTTGTGTCGAGCAGAATGCTCTTTGAGTTGGGGGTGCTTTACAGTAATTTAACTGGTTTGGACAACATACAGCATATCCCTAAATTCCCCTTACAACATGTATGTGAGTCAAATCATATAACAATAATCACTAGTGGTAAACAAACATGCAGTGGTGAGAGATGCACATCTTGGAAGACGAGAAAACACCACTGGAAGAATCTCGACATTTATGGTGTCCAGTGGTTTTTTTACAGTTGGGAACACAGATACATGGTTTGGGAATTATTGTCCCATTTCCAAGATTCCCTAATATGACTGCATTGAGTAATGACATTAAACGACAATATTATGTCTTGAACTTCCCCAAAACAAGATAAATTGCTACGGCTGACTACAAGCATTTTCAAAACAAACTCATGACAGACACTGAGTGTCACATGTATAAACCATTTCCATGGTGTAACTATGTCAGGCAGTACATGCAAATTTGGGATAATTTGAAATGGAGATAACCCCTCCTCCCTCACTAAACTCTCTATACGTTTATCTTGTCATGAGCATCTTAATTATTCATGGTTCCTTAGAGGAGGTAATAAAGCTGGAAAACAAACACATTATCTAAAAATTCATGTATTTAGTTGAACATTCAATTGTAAAGATGTCTGTGAAATCTGGTCGACAACAGTGCTACATTGTAAAAAATTTAAAAATTTAAAATATTCACCTTCAGATATTCCAAAAATTACTGATAACACAAAATGTTGAATTGACTCTGAATTTGTGTCATATAATTCTCTGAAAGCAGTGATGGCATTTTTGATATGCAACTTCTATGTTTACACAGCCATTCACAGAGGTGGGTGTGTGTCATGCTAATCCACTATCACTGAGATTATCACACAGACATATAGTCCGGATATACCTTATGGCATGGCAAATGAAACTAGTAATGTTATTCCAACCAAAGAAATATTCCTTCAGAAAAACTACATGAATAATAGCCTTGATTCTTATATAGATAATAACCCTTCGCACAAAAAGGAGAGTGGCGTCGATCTGCTAGGACATGCAATGTGGAGAAGACGTGATGTGCCTTCATTTCGTAAACAGAGCATCGTGAACGAGTGGCATGGCAGACGAAAGACTGCCACCCCCCCCCCCCCCCTCCCGTGAGTCACATAATTAATTTAACGTAACTACTTGTCTGAAATTTTAGAGTAATGAATATATGGGAATTCCTAACACTGTGACATTGAAGTTAAGTGACGGAACGTCTACTAGAGGTCTTACAAACGTGGACGAACGAGCAACAGGGGAGAGTAGTGCCAGTGGCACGAACACCAGTCCGGAAAAAAATATAGGACAAGTTTAGTCAGCTGGTAAAACTGATATTTTTCTGGTGCCAGCTTGGATATAGGCAAATGATTTATCAAACTAGTATTCTACTGTAAGCGTTTTACCAAAATAATAAAACAGTAACTTATGTGCAAGAAAAGGACAACTGTTTTTTACCTGGTTGGACTTTGTTTTGCCGACTCTGACAAGATAGAGTAGACCTCTGTAAAACCAATATGGCTGACATACACTACGTGTCACGTGACCAAATCGATCGGCAAGTCCCCGGACAAAATCGGAAGGGATCGGTTAATACATCCGAGACAATCCGAGAAAGATCGAGCTTGCGAACAGGTGACCAGATGACCTGTCATGACCCAGATAAGTAACTTCAACATGTCTACCACCGAGGACGGTGGAAATTGGAGGGCGTCGAGCTGACTGAACTCTTTTGCGATGGATTTTTTCTTCCTGCAAACGCATATCACTCAAGAAACAGTAGGTTATCTTCACTGTCAAACGATACATGCAGGCTTAGTAAACGTGGCTTCTTCAGTTAATATGAGTTTGTCACTGACACTAGACTATCCGGTGCAAAACAAGGCCGGGCCGAGTTTGCCAAACCGCTGACACAGTATACAGTATGCAGTACTCTGCAAATATTGATTGTTATGTTGAACGAGCATCATTGTGCGTGCATACGCCCACATTGCAAGTGCGCTGCATGAACTCAAAGTCAAAGCGAATGAGATAGCCGTTAATGATCACATTCTGCAACAGAGACACTGTGGTGTGTCTCTAGTTCCGCGGCCTCTGTGTCACTGCCAAAGCACAAATTCAAGGGGTTTCATTCAAATAATGCACTAAGGGACCGTTCAGTTTTTGCGGTCGGGGGGGGGCGGCAAAATCCAGGGGGGGGTCATCGTAATTTTGGAATCCGCGAAGGGGGGGTCATTGCTTTTTAACTGATAGGAAAGGGGGGGTCACCACATTTTCAAAAACATAATACCAACAATAAAGTTCACTTTATGCCATGGCCATGACCGATCCTCTTTACCGGCGGGCCGCCTTCGGCGGCCCAATACAATAACTATTATTATTATTATTATTATTATACTTTATTGTCCTAAAAAGGATAATCACCTTACAGCTCAGAGGATAAAAATAACGACCTGACAGACATAAAAAACAAAAACAAAACAAAACACAGACTAAGTCAGAAAACACACGAAAAAAAAAACTTCAGAGATTGAGTCTCTT
This sequence comes from Ptychodera flava, assembly GCF_041260155.1. Lineage (NCBI taxonomy): Eukaryota > Metazoa > Hemichordata > Enteropneusta > Ptychoderidae > Ptychodera > Ptychodera flava. The sequence goes on from NC_091934.1 coordinate 17,021,723, forward strand.
AATGGCTGTTCGGACAAAGCTCTTTCTGTACCTTAATTTGTTGCACTTCAAGCAGCGAAATCTCCTTCCTGAAGGCAATAATTCAAAAGAGGAATACAAAGGATGGTTAACGTCAGCAGTGATTGATCGTGCTTTGCGCAGTATTGCACTATCCGTGAGCACTGAAAGGGACGGAGTGGGTCTACCAATTATCTTAGCAGCAGTTTGCGAGATTTTTAACAACTTATTGCGATTTACGGTAGAGAGCAACGAAAAGTAGCAGATATTGCAATAAGTCATACCTTATGTATTACGCATGACCCTCTTAATGGGCAGATGCCTTTGGCGGCCCACTCCAATTAGGTTTACTTCAAGCAATGGCCATGATCGACCCTCTTTACCGGCGGGCCGCCTGCGGCGGCCCACTACAATAAATTGACTTTATGTAATACCCCATGACCATCTTAAAGGCCAGACGCTTTCAGCAGCCCTGTCCAGTAAAGTTTACTTTATGCAATGACCATGATCGACTCTCTTTACCGGCGGGCCATCTTTGGTGGCCCTCTAGAATAAAGTTGACTTTACGTAATGGCCCATGACCCTCTTAACTGGAGGGCTGCCTTTGGCGAACCACTCTAATAAAGTTTAAGTTGTCTATGGAAATGAAGTTAAAAATTGCCTTACAGTTGTCATAATTAACAGACGTTTCAATGGATGTGGCTGAGAAGTTTGTGCACTGGCATCTCTACTACACGAATAAAGTGCACCGCGTACCGCAGTTCAAATCCAAACCGTACTGGTAAATTTGACATATGGGTTTTGGTATTTTTTAGCGGGGGGGGGGTCATCAAATTTTTTCATCTGACAAAGGGGGGGTCATCTTTTTTTCATGAAAAATGCAGGGGGGGTTCTATATTTTTTGAACACCAGGCGACAAGATTTTGCCGCCCCCCCCCCGGCCGTAAAAACTGAACGGTCCCTAATGTACTAACTTATACCTATAATATATCGATGTGCGTAGGACACAGGAGGAGTTCACATGTTCTCATCAGTCAACTTGCAAACTTGTAATAGATATTTCTTTTTTCACTACAGTTTCCTGCAATCTTAATATTCTTCATACCAAAGCTATTAACTTCAGAAATTCATCCGTTTATTCGACAAAGTGTACGGAAGTGCTGTAAGAATAAGAGCAAAAGAAATTGAAATCCAATTCAATCTTTCATGTAATGATTGATGTATTAAGTATTAACCGGATAGTAATCACTTTTACCCAACTGAAAAAAACAAACACACAACAAGGATATACTAGTATCACAACAAAAATAAAATCCGGGAATTTAAATCTATTTGTTGAGTTTAAGAACTTAGAAGGGAAGTACTTCAGATATAGAAAAAATGGTGGTGAGAAAATGTGTTGTATATCTTTTAATTCTATCATTTTGTGTTTTTTTTTTCTAAAATGAAGCAAGAAACTCGCACATAAAATACTTTTGGCTCACATTTGGTATACCACGAGAACTTCTATTCTTTTCTATCAAAATTATGTCATATCCTGTCATGTGCATATTCAAATTTCCAGCTTTAATTTCTGATGAATAATTTCTCTGAGCAAATGCCAAAATATGCTAGCCTTGCAAGTAGCTAGTCCAGATTATTGTGCATGAGGGTTAGAAAGAAATCCCTTTCATCTTCTGGCCAAAGATTGCATTGTGTCTTGCCGCAAATCCTGGTAAAATGATTTGGGAGAAAAGATGGTTAACATTAGGGTAGTTCTGCACCTCGAAAGTGAAAGACTTAAACTTTTTTTCAAACTTTCCATAGTTAATGAAACTTTCAACCTTTCTCTTACCAAATAAAGAACGGAAATAATGGATCACCATGCAAAGTTTGGTACTAGAGAAACAATTTACTAACATTTACCAATATTTGAAATTCAAAATGGCTGCCATCTAACTCAATGGAGAAAATAAAATTTAGATTTTTGAAAATTGAAGATTGTGAAAATTTTTCTCACTCTGAGAGCTTTAGAATGAGCCCCACAAAGTGCTAGATCAGAAAAGAATTGAAAAGAATTTGAGTCCAAATATCTGCTCCTGAGGTGCAGCAACTTTAATGGCCCACTGTTTACAACAAATCACATAATATTCAAGCCTGAAGAAAAGAAAATTAATATTCATCTCAGGTGTTATTCAGCATGTACATTTTACAGTTATGATATTTTCAATGAATTTACAATGTCGGTGTCAATTTTTGTACCAAATTCTCATGTCATCAAAACGTTTCTCTTAGTAGACTTCGCTAATGCACTATGGCATACTTCAGATGTTGCCATGGCGACTTTTCATGTTTTGTATTATGCATCCATGACAACAAATAGAAATGGAATCCAGAGAATTAATCTTCCAAAAAAGCTCATGGTTCAGTGTTCACTTGCAATTTGCTGTGTTTGGTATTAAGTGATATCACGTTTCCAACAAAGGTCTGTCCATCGGTTGCTTTTGCTAAGAATAACCCCGTGGTATTATGTCCATTTGTTGTCAAAATCATTTTGATCATTTTTTCTGTGCAGCTACCATAATGTAATTGATTTTAAAAATATCAATCCATATGTATGTCATTATGATGTTTAAAATGTCACTTCAGCAGGGCTGTAATGCCTAAAGTTTTAACATACATTTCAATGCCAGTTACCATGACAGCAGAAACTATGACAACTGAAAATGCCATAACGCACGAGGGAAAAAGTAGCCTACATAATTTCTAAACTTTAGGTTTTAACTTTACTGAAAAAATCTTCCACCATTGTATTCAATGTATCATGAGAAGTGTTTCATGTTATTTTGTATCACATATTGGTATACATACTGTATCTAACTCTGTGCAAGTTTTCATTCCAAATTTCGATCTCAAAGCAGTAAAAATTTTGTGATATCTGCCACTAGGTATTCATGCAAAAGACCTCCACCATGAACTTGTTGAAGCTGCCACAGGTATTCATAAAATATCTGTGTTTTTGTATTCTTGGAGTCATATAAAAAATGAAGAGCTCCACAAACAACAGTTTTGTCCTATTCCTTCCTCATCTACAGTGAAGAGAATCTTAATGTTTTGTCTTATCCTCACATATTTTGATCTAAACCAACCATGTAAGCTTTCATTCGAAAAAAATGAAATGTGAAAAAATAACAGTGGGCTATAGACAGCAGAAAATAAGTTAATTATATTAGGCCAGAGTGAGCAAATTCTTTGTTTTGCGTCCATTCAAAATTCCAAAAGATTTGTTGATAAGTGAAAAATAAAAAAAATTAACAGATAATCAATGTGCCAGTGTTTGACAGTTTCCTCGCACAGCCTGCTCATTCCTGTTACTACATGTATATGCTTCTAGAGAGTACGATTTTACTTTATGATAATATAAGTACTTCAACTGTTGTAATATGGCTGCTGTAAGGAAGTATTTTGTTGCAGCATAAAAGTCATAGCTTGGTTTTTTTTGGCAGGATGTCATCTGTAACGGAAAATATTGCAAGATAAGATTGAGTATTTTTCCCAGAAAAACTGTGTGCATGTGGATGCAAAACTAAGAATTTACTTCCTTTGGCCTTAGTTTAAAGGTCTCACAATACGCAATGTGATAATACACAGTTCTGAACAGAAACCTTTCTGTTGTTGTCTTTCTGTTTGTCAGAATTACTGCTTCTTGTAAATATTCCTGTTTTCGTTATTTTCATGTTCGTAGTTTAATAGATATTGTTAGCTCAAAAAAGGATTGTATCTTTTCAGTAACAGACCTGGGATAAGAGACAAACATTATAAAACAAATATTCTTTTTACCGACAATGATGTTATTTCCTAGACAGCATAAATGTCATCAAAATATTTAAATTAGATAGGTTGCTCCGAGGATTGATAATAAACAATTCACACTGTCTTTCTAACCACAGAATAGCAAAAATATTTTAACACAGAACCACAGTAATTGGAATAGTGCGTGAAGTGTGAAGATGGCAACTGTCTTTTTCGAGATCAAATATATGTAAATTTATAACCCCCATCTTTTGGTCTTCCCCCCATATTATTTAACCCTGTCACCACCATGGTTTGGCCCAAACCCATTGTTATCAATGGTGAATTTAGACCTGTTCACTGGGAACGGGTGTTGAACACGTTAAATGCAAATAGCTTCTGACCATTGTGCCCTCTAAACAAATATGATGCATCGCGAAGCAAACAAATTGCATGTGACGCAAGTAAATTGTTTGATTTACATGTAAAGATGCACGGCTGATGCTAAGAAATTTCCAAAATTTATGCTAAGTTTCCAGAAAAATATGTTTGTTAGATGACAGAAAACTTATATATACAAAATAACAGTTGCAACATTTTTCTCTCTGCCGTAGTTTCAGATGCTTTCAAACTCCATCGTGTTTCATTGACCTGAGACTACCAAGCATCAATCACCATGGTTCGTGTTTTTTCCTGTCATCACTTCGTCTCTCAGCAAGTGTTCACAACCAAGTCTGAACCAATAGCTCTGTGCTGTGTGGGCGACCAGCTGCTGGTCTCCACGGACCAGTGTAACATCGAGATCTACGCGCTGAGCCACAGCGAGAAGAGCTGTCAGTTGTCGCACAGTTTCAACACGGTGGCGTTGGCGCATCAGATACTGCACAATGGGAAAGGTGAGATTAATGCAGGGAGCTTTCAAATAACTTGTATGGTTGGTTCTATGTATTAGAAATCAGGATGAAAGGAGTAAATATATTGCCTTTCCAAAATATGTTAGTTTAGCATTTTTACAAGTGGCAAGATCTCACAGAAAGTAAAACTTCATTACAATCGTCGACCTTGTGGAAGATCGGTCTATTGGCCAAACAAGTTATTGACAGTAAATAAAGTTTAATAATAATAATAATAATAATACTAACAATCATGTACAACTGCAAAATTGGCATCCGCAGTGACATGTTGCAACAAAACATATTTGTAATCTCTGCTGTATCATATTCTAGTTGATAAGTTCCCAACTATTGTATAGAAATGTACTTCCAACTGCAGTGTAATGCTCTTGGATCAGAAAAATAATGGAATGCCCAGAGTAAATAAATTCCTGTACCTGCTCACATATAGGTTTACAGAGTTTTTCAGGGGAAAGGTGCCACAAATTTTCTTGCAGAATTTGCCAGTGTTGATGATATTCTGTCTCAAAACAAAGCCATGACTCATACATTGCAACAAAATACCTCCTTACAGCAAACATATTGAATCATGTCGTCAAGTAAAATCATGTCCATTAGAACCATAATAGTCATGGAGATGGGTAGGCTCTATGAGAAAACAGTCAAATAATGGCGCATGATTTTGTGTTAAATTTTTTTGAACCACTTATCCAACAATCTTTTGGAATTTTGAATGTATACAAGAAAAGGAATATATTTACCCTAGCCCGATATTCTTGTACAAAAGTTTTTTTCTGTAAAAATGTTACAGCTGTTATGTAAAACAAATGCATCAACTTGTTATTGAAGATATTTTTTCTGCACGACTTGTATAAGATGAAGAAATGGCCATCCATTTTCTTTACATGTACATGAGTGTCAGGTGAAATTAAAAAGGTGCTAAAAATGAAATCATGTAAAGATTATCTTTATTTGACTGTGATTTCACAACTAAAAAGGTCATTTAAATATGACGATGACGTCATCATTTCTGTGGATGTACCAATTACCAAATCCAGAAAATTCAGACATTTTAAGTGAAAGAACAATAGCTGTAACTTTTGATAATTGTTTTAATTTCTTTGTTCTTGAAAACATGTATCCCTTCTTCTTCCTTTGCATAAAGCAAGTCAAAATAGAATTAAAAACATTTGTCATGCAAAAACAACACAGCAAGCATAATATACAATGATATTTGTGACAAATGAGTTCTTTTTCTGACTAGAATTCACTTGTCAATAATAACATTACATGTTACACTGGCAATGTAGACAAGTCTAAAACTAGGCATTTTGGCATGATTTTTGAAGTTAAGCAAAGAAACTGTATTCCACAAACAGGACAAAGAAAATTGACTCAAAATTTACAATAAGGAGCTTACTTTATGAACTTGCAAATAAATATAGCCCTCTACAACACAGAACCAATGGCAGTCTGTGCTATTAAATTAATACTGACTTATTTGTAAAATGACTTGATATCATTGTTGTAACAAAACTTGAAAAATCCACCCATTGTCCATATGTCTTGCAACGTACAGGTAATTATATTGCCACGCTGGAGGTGAAAACTACGAGACACAACACCGTCACATTCGTAAGAATTTACATGAACTGGGCAACATGCTCGAATCAGCATCCAGTACGCGCAAGGGTTGCTGGTTGCAATGTGCGATGGACGGAAATGAATACGAGCACCCTGGAAGTGATGGAAATCCTGATCAAGGAGACCGTGACGCACATATCAAGCTGTGACAAAACTGGAAATCTGGTGGTCGCCGTGGGAAAATGCGTCAAACTGTACTACCATTGTATGAAGACACTAGGCAACACTGATCTCAGGTACAATGACTTTGAACCGGCTTTGAGCATTGAGATGGGGTTCAATTTGCTAGAGGTGGCTGTGTGTGGCGACTACTTGGCCGGAATTTCAGTTGACCAAATTAGGGTGGTCAGACTTGTGTGGTCACGAAAGCGTCCCAGTTTGGTGAGTGAGGGTGCTGTTGGGGGTGTCAGTGGCAGCAGACGCAGTGTGAGTCGGTATTCGTCGTTAGAGGATGACATGCAGACTATCAGTCCAATCACAGATGAAAGAGATCATCAAGATGGCGCCTCTACGCCGATGGATGAAGAACTACAAACAGAAAAAGCACCATTGCCATGGCAGTCACAAGCTTTCTACGAAGCTTTCACAGACGAGGAGAGTCAACGTTTCCACGTGGAAGATGACCATTACGTTCTGTGGAATTTCAACGCGTCTGTACATTCAACGGATGAGAATATCATATCACCTTTGAGCGTCGTGCAGGAAACTGTCACAGACAACAAAGATGAAGTGGCCATTGAAGTACTAGGACCAGTGGAGAGTGTGGCCGGTAACCCAATAACAGTGGAGTGGATAGGAAAATATAAGTGAGTCATGATTCTCTATAGTATTTTGCACAACTGCCAAAGTATGCAACTAAGTGCCTCAGATAAGGTGACCTTTAACCTCAGCTGAGAATACAGTCATATTTTTCAACCTGTTGGCCAACTCAGAGTTCAGCTAATTGTTTTCTGTTGTCTAGTTGGACCTCATGAAGGAAAATTTGTGGAAGATGTATCACACACTTGGAATGTAAGACAGAGGATAGAAGCCAGTTACCTTTTCAACCATTTCACTCTCAGTGATTTGGTTAAACCACAGCATTGGTTTCTGTGTGTTTAATTGTGCAATCACTGGTCTGATCTAGTCAGCAAAGACACAGAAAAGCAAGGTGTGCTTGATCTGGTATTTTTTGTGACAATAAATCATAGTAAGAACAAAGGTGCGGCAAGCCCATACAAACTTGATAGTATAGGGTCAACATACCCAGTCTGCAAAGTCAATGGCATAACGTAGACCAATTTGCTGAGTCCTTCCGAGGAATAGATGAGGGTCAACATGATTTTGTGTTGTCGCATCTACCATGTTCAAAAAGAGGTATGTAAGGGTGCCGGAAATCGACAAGTGCGGGGCCAAAGTGAGGGCCAGCACAATCAAAGTGCGAGCAAATGTGAGGGCTTGAAGTGAGGGCTCTCACAATCGAAGTGCGAGCAAATGTGAGGGCTTGAAGTGAGGGCTCTCACCACAGTCGCTCGAGAGCTATTCAGCTCTGGGACTATTCGCCCCATAGACGAGTATACAGAAGCGAAAAATACCCCAAGTCAGGAAACAGAATGGCTATAAAAACCGCGCCATGTAACATTCCGTGTCCGATTTCACTGTGAAAATTAGCAAGTTCATCTATCATGCAACCGTCGATCGTTCCCTATCATTCTAAAAGTTCATACCTGATACTTTATCTGATTCAAAAACGCTTGTTTCGTGTGATTTTCGTCCGAATTCGACGGACACCTCGCCAAAACCTGGGGGTGAGCAACATTCCGGTCACCTCTTGGGTACCTCCACTTTACTGACGTTGGCGCCGCCTACCCATGAGGGATGACTGGAATGTTGCTCACGCTTATGTTTTGGCCAGGTGTCTCTCGAACTCGGCGGAAAATCACAGGAAATGAGCATTTTGTAAGCAGATGAAGTATCAGGTATGAATTTTCGTGTGATTTTCGGCCCAGTTCAGAGGACACGTCGCCAAAACATAAGGCATGAACAACCTTCCAGTCACCCCTCATGGGTACGCGGCGCTAACGTCAGTAAAGTGGAGGTGCCCAACGTCCACTGTAAGGTGACCGGAATGTTGCTCACGCTTATGTTTTAGCGACGTGTCCGTCGAATTCGGCCGAAAATCACACGAAATGAGCGTTTGTGAAGCAAATCAAGTACCAGGTATGAATTTTGAGAATGATAGGGAACGGTCGACGGTTACATGATAGATGAACTTGCTACTTTTCACGGTAAAATCGAACGTCGAAGATGACATGGTGGCACAATCCCTATACGAAATAGCCATTTCATTTCCTGACTGGGGTATTTCTCGCTTCTGTATACCGTCTATTGGGCGAATAGTCCCAGAGCTGAATAGCTCTCGAGCGACTGTGGGCTGAGCGCGGAACGAGTACACAATGGCCTGCGTACAGATCATGACCCATTACATCACTTCCGTCTTTTTCGTTAACCTTTTCGTGTTTGTTAGTCATTGCATTTCAAATGTCACTGATATCCTTTTTATTATTAATACATGCAACTCAAGCGAGCGATACTTCTTCTGGTACCATTGTACGACTATAGCGCGACTGATAAATGTGACTTCAGTCAATCCAGTTCGCGACCTGGGCACGTGGACTCTGATACTGTTTATCCGACATGGCGTCGTATGCGGAGTTTTTGTCGGAGAATTTTCGAAGAAAGAGGAAACTTTTTTTTAAGAAATTTTAGCGTGGCTTGTTCACCAGATAAAGTAAGATCATGGGAAATGTATTTTTGGAGACTTGTAATGTAATAAAGGGAAAGCGGCTGCACACATCGCCTACACTATTTTTACGTTCTCTGTGTTTGTGTTCGATTTTGTGTGTTTGACTATTGGTGTAGATATAAGCCATGGCGAGACGTAGCCGTAATCTGGCTGTCGAATGACAGGGTGATCCTTTGACGCTACGTTTCGAAACCAGTGTGTGGTTTCTTCCTCAGTCGCTTTTCTTTGGAGATTTTTCTCCTTATATTTGTGTTTCACTGTTCGTGGTTTAATTAATGTCAGTGTTTTGTTCGTCTAGCAGGGAGGCTAGAATACTTAGCCTATGTTTGGGTCAGTTTGTTGTGTCGCATTTTTTTCGGTCGTTTCTCTAAGATTGTGCACTTGTGCATTTATGAGTGTGTCGCCAATGTTTGGATTTCTTTTGTAAGCGATGATCGGTTTCATTGTGAATAAATTATTTAGTGTTTGATCTTTTTCTATTTCTTCCCAGTTCTTCAGGAGTGCTTGTTTGATGTCTTTTGTTTTGATGTGTGGACTATATTTGGTAGCAAATATCAATTTATTTGTGTTGTTGTTGTGCGTTTGTTTGTGATTTAAATGTGTTTTTCGTGTAGCGTAATTTGTTTCCGCATTGATGTTTGATATTTCTTGTTGTGGATATTCTCGCATTAATAGCTTTTCATTAAATGTTTTGACTTTGTTGTTGAAATCTTCTTCATTGTTACATGTCCTCATGTACCTTAATGTTCCGCCTTTGATTAGGCCTTTGAAGGTTGATTTTGGATGACATGATTTTCTATGTAGGAACTGGAATGTATCGCATATCTGTTGGTTTTGTGTGTGTTCTGGTGTCTAGTATGTTTTCATTGTTGTATCGTTGACCTTTGTAAATGACTATAGGTCAAGATATGTTATTTCGTGTGAGGAACTTTCATATGAAAATTTGAAAGTGGGATGCATTTTGTTAATTAGTGTAATGAATTCGTGGAGTTCGTGTTCAGTTCCAATGAAGATTAGGAAAATGTCGTCTCTGAATCTACACCATAGTGATATTTTTGTTGTGTGTTGATGTATGATTTTCAGTTCTAATTCGTGAAATGTGATGTCAGCAATATTCGGTGACGATGGGGAACCCATTGCACAACCGCATGTCTGTTTGTAGAATTCGTTGTTAAATTCGAATGTGTTGTTTTTCAGAATAATGTTTAGCATAGCTAACATGTATTCTGTTGGTGGTTTATGGATATTTGTTTGTTCATTGTTTGTTTGCGTTGCATTGTTTAATGCTTTGCTGATAGCCTGTATGGCGTCATCGTGTTGTGTATTTGTGTACATAGAGACTACGTCTAATGTGACTAGGATGGCATTGTTCGGAGCCTGGATTGAGTCCATTTTCCGTATGAAATCTGTAGTGTCTTTATGTATGTCGGTTGTTTTGCTACGATCTGTTTGAGGAAGTGGTCCAGGAATTCCGATATGTGAAAGGTTGGACTTGAGCAACCGCTTATAATTGGGCGACCTGCGAATTTTGTGTCCGTTGGTGGCGCTTTATGTAATTTCGGTAGAATGTACCAGCGTGGTGTTCGCGTATTTTTGTAGAATGGATCTATGTATTTATAAGTGTGGATGTCGATGTGTTTTTTGTTGTACATTTCTGTCGTTAGTTGGTGTATTTTTTCCACTGTTTGTTTTGTGTCGTCTGTTGCTAGTTTTGTGTAGTAGTTAGAGTCGCCGAGTTGTCGTTCACACTCTCTTATGTAATCTATTGTGTTCATGACTGCTGTCCCTCGTCCCTTATCAAATGGTTTGAAAATGAGATTCGTGTTCTTCGATAGTGTTTTAATTGCTATGCGTTCGGCACGTGTCATGTTGTTTTTTGTGTTGTGAAATGGGATTTCAACTAGCGCTAGTTTAGTGGCTTCTAGGTAATTTTCCAAGTTTGTGTTATCAGTTGCGGGTGGGACCCATGTTGATTTGTGTTTGAATTGATGTTTCTTGGTTTGTCTGTGGCGCATGATGTATTGGAGTCGCATTTTGCGAATGTATTTGTTTGCGTCTTTCAACAGATTAATTCTTTTTGGGCGTTTTGGTGTTGGAATAAATTTAAGCCCTTTGCTTAGTGCATTTATTTCACTAAACTAGACTAAATATGTAAACTAAACTAAAATATTTCTGCCTGTCGCACATATAGCGTTTGATTTCACTTTGACAAGCACTTTGAATGTGCGATCCCTGCCCGATCAGTCAGTCGCCGATTTTTAAAATCAGCCAGACATTATATTCTTCAAGAAACTCAACGATGTAAAGATTACAAAATGTCTCATTCATATTTTTACGGTGTTTGACAATTTTTTCCGTCAGGGACGTCATGTACTTTAATAGCCGTTCGCTCATATCGTGAAGCTTCGATCGATGCTGTAGCTCCATGCATGCTCATATACAGGCCTGCGCCGTTTACACATTAGTGGAGATCGTATCGCGCTTTTAGCAGTGACTTTGATCACAAGTCTTCATTCGATCAAGATGAATTTAGTACTGATTTCGCAAGTCTCAACCCTCAAATACGCTCTCACTTTGATTATGAGAGCCCTCACTTCAAGCCCTCACATTTGCTCGCACTTCGATTGTGAGAGCCCTCACTTCAAGCCCTCACATTCGCTCGCACTTTGATTGTGCTAGCCCTCACTTTGGCCCCGCACTTGTCGATTTCCGGCACCCTTACATACCTGTCAAAAGTGAAAGATTATCAGTGAAATTTTTGTGCAAACTTGTACGCTTTCTTCAAGTGAGGTTATGATTGAATGTTTAAAACATTCATTTTCACGATGAGGTATTACCTGAACTTGGTGATATCTTGGAAATTATCTTCAGTTAATTGACAGTTCCAGACAAGAACAAGGCTGATAAGACTTTTTAAAGGTTAAAGCTTGGCTACACTGTTATACAATACCCACTTAAATTGATAAATCAATGAATCAATATTTTATAAATATCCTTGTAAATCATCCATTTCTAGCAAAAGATAAAAAAAATATTATTTTATTTACTGCCGTTCTGGGACTAAATCTTTGTTATTCAAAACTGTTAAATACTAGAAAATGAGATAGAATTCTAATATCTAAAACCAAATTATACTTTCAAGATTTTTCAATACATCTGGAATCCTGTCAGTATTTTATGCAGGATGGTACCCCATAAAAAATGTGTGTTTTAATTGTGAAAAAAACCATCTCGGTAATGGAATTGTTGTGTAAACAGTTATCACAGAATGCACAGGACAGGTTTCCCTTTGTTAAGGCTTTCAGAAAATGGACACGTAATGGGGGTCACAAGTCAGCGAGTTTATTTCTCTATCCAAGATTGTGTCACTAACTCCAGGCTCTTTCCATATGTCAATAACTCCACAGCAGTGAAATTAGAAAGCAAAATTGTTAGATGCTATAGACATGTAAAGAATGTAGTTTGCCTCTAAAAAATTAATCTTCAAATTTTTTGCAAAAGCACATGAGAGATCCTGCATGTATAAAAATATGAATCAAAATTTAATATTTTCAGTATAGGTGCAGGTAATCAGTTACAGGTGTGGCTGGTGATTATGTTTTTTAAATGTATTCACTGTGAGCAGGAATGTACTGGTAGTGGGTACATTGACAATTTTTTGATGTTTTAAGGACATCTAATCATAGACCCTCAAAAAATTGCAGATGTAATGTAACTTCATGAAATTTGTTTGCACTTTTGCATGTGAAAAGCCATTGTAAACCTGTGAATTTCCCTCGCTCAACAGAAGCAGCGCACCCATAGCAACCAGCACTCTGCTGTACCGCCATTGCACATTCCCCGGGGATTCGACTGGACAGCATTTACACTCACTGAAGTTGCTGCCAACCTACCAGAAAGGTCAGTGAAAAAATCAGATCTGTCTCTGTCGTACCTCTATCTAAGTCATGCATCTCCATCGTGCCTCTACAAAGGAAAGTATCTTGTTAAGAGGACAAAGTACTCATCATCGTCCATTTAAGTAACTGATCTGTCTTACATAAAAGAACATACCTATAGACACTTGTATACCACTGTCATTTCTTTCAAGTAATGCATGTCTGACCTTTGACCTAGGTAATGGAAGCGTATTATTAAGTACTCGGTAAACACAAAAAGGAAATACTGGCATAAATCAGTAATGTAACAGTTCACAATGTGTTACTGAATTTCTAATGATATAACTTATGTGTTGTCAAGCGTGTCATTTTCTGATGGACTGCTCTTTAGACTTATTTACTCGGTTATGTGTACAATTGGTGTGGGGTTTTTTTAATGGTAATGTTTTGTTTTGAAAAGTGGTAATTCTCTGTCTCCGTGCAGATTTACCGGTACAGGTAAATCACTAAAATAAGAGGTATATACTCAAACAGGAAAATCTAAAAACTATTTGACATTATAAATTGACAGAATATAGATTAGCCTCAGAAATAAACTAAGAATGATGATGATGATGATGATGATGATGATGATGATGATGATGATTTCATTGTCAATTTTTTGTTTCACTCTTCTTCACTTTCATATAAGGGAGGGGGTGGGGCTTGAAATCACATGCATTGAGTTTTGTTTGTCATGCGCTATGAGTATTCATATTCCCTACTAGCAGGAGTACGTACACTAACTGTGTAGTGCATGGTTCAAGATAAATATCTAGGTGGTATAGTCTCCACTGATAATAAGTCACCATCTCTTGTTTGCAAACTTTAACAATAATTATCAATATACTTTATATTTATATTTAGATGTTATAAACAGCAAGCCAGGGTATTTGGTTGTGGATATAAGACCTCTGGGGTTAAAATTAGCATATTTGGCATGAAACAAGCACTGAGTGAAGTGAGGAAATTAGCATATTCGGCATGAAACAATCACCGAGTGAAATGAGGTGATTATTTCACCCAACATATGCTCATTTTTCAGAGTGCTACTTGCTGATATTATTGTTAATTGAACTGTCCACATCCATCAACCATGCTTGGCTTTGTATCTGGTGAAAATATTTACACATGGGGAAAGCATGAATCAATGGAATGCATACAGTATTTTATCAAAGGAAAAGAACAGGCATGGTCGATAATACACAATAAGTACCTGTATCTTCATTCATGGTGAAATTTAAAAAAAACCAGTTAACCAAGTGTTCAAATTTCACAAACAAAGAATGAACTGAATACCTAAATTTGAGAAATGAAATAAAAAAAAATGTACTGCACGGAACAAAAAATTGTTGCTGTTTGAAGCTAATGATTTGAGGGCAAACAATCCAGTCTGGCAATCAAACCATTATTCAAACACTGCTATTGCATTATTTCTCGGTGTTTCTTTCACAATTCATATCACAGATCGATGTTTGATATGCGTCAGTGTAACAATTGTTAAAAAGCAACAAGTGTACGTATTGAGCAGCAGTTGTTGAGCATCGTCCATAGCAATAACACCACCAAGTTGATACATAAACAGCTGTGCATTGAATTTCTGTTTTGTATTTCCAACATCATTTATTGTCTGTTTTGATTGAAGATACTGATTATTAAAAATAAAATGAAGTAAATTTCTTCACCCTCAAAAGCAACAATTTTTTCTCTTGTGTTTTTCATTGATTTATGTATATAACATATCACTCAAATAATAGTTTTTCTGCAATGCATATATTTATGCCATGTAAAAAATGGAGAGTCAGATTGGAATGTAGCATGAAAAATTCACACTCAGATCTCTTTCATTTCCAGTGTAGCATGAACAGCTCTTCCACATTCTGTCAAGACGATGAACTACCATTTAAAATTCTGAAAACATCTAGTGAGTTAAAAATATTGATAGGATAACTAAGTTAGTTACTATAAATTGTTATTTCTGTCATATTTTCATAATTTTGGAAGTTTATCTGTCTTGCTGGCCAAAAGGCTATCATTGCCATGTATTCAAAGTTACATACCAAAGCATGTCAAGCTTAACTGTTCAAAAATTTATTGTATGCTTAGGAAAGAACAATTTTACATCACATGTTAATGATGTTTTCTTGCCAACTGAATTTTGTTGATGTCCGCCCCAAACATCAGAAAAAATATCACCAATTCAAGTCAAAGACAGCTAACATTAATACATATTATTTTGAGATTTTAACTATCAATATCGAAATTCAATGTACAGTTGGACATTGAAGGTATTCCTTTCCAAGTACAATGGAATTTATGGGAGATAGTTTGATAGGTAAGCACATCGGGGGAGGTGGGATTAATTAAGTGAAGTTGGCAAGCTATGGCTTTGATGTCAGATACTTGACTGAATTTTTACTTTTAAATATATTTCTATCATAATAAGAAACCAAATTTGTTATTCAAAAAACAAAAAATATGGATGGCATAAGAGAAGAAGTAATTCATCAATGGAGGACATAAACCCTTAGAGTGCCAAAGTCAACTTTTATTGCCATTATAAAATATACCTGAGTCATTTTTTTTTTCTGATTTTTGCCAAAAATTTTAATAAAAAAATGTAGCTGATGAAGTGTGATGTCCATTTGTTCCAAATTTATGAAAAAAATGGCAGAAAAATTCATGAATATTGGTAAATTTTATACTAAAATTTTGATGGGCAAATTACAGCACTCAAAGGGTTAAAAGTACAAGTCTCATAGTGTTTGATGATGCATGGAAATGCAAGCCTACATCATGTACAGTAATAGACAATGTTTCTTTGTTCGTCAAGATAATGTTTTTTTTTCTTCAACTATTTTCAGATAGCCAGACAGACAAGCTGTGTGGACTCTGCTGTTTTGTGAGTGGCTTTCATGAAGGTTTCATGTACGATGTCATCAGCAGTCACTGCATCCAGCTCTCCACGTACAACTACACGGCCAAGACCCGCCATGTGGGCGTGACCAACAGCCTGCTGCATGCGGTCACTAGCAATGGCCTGGAAACCTACACCATCAGTAAGATGGCCGCAGCTCTGTGGCAGCTGGAGGAGCCCTCTGAAAAATGGGTGAGTGAACTGTGTTGCATCCAATCAAGAAGTCTTAACCCACCCCCCCCAATCCCCCCATATTGGCTGGCTTTGGTTTAATCCAGCTGTTTCCAAATATCATAGTTGGAACCACAACTAGATTAACAGTAAATAACAGATTTGTTTCTCATCCTAGATCTGTCAGAAAAAAACGATGAGGCAATGACTTTTTTCAAATTGTATTTTTAGCTCGCAAGATGCAAGTACTGACATGAAAACGATAAATACAGATGATTCATCAATACAATTGGTAGTAATTCTGGCAGGTGGCATGACACCACTCAATACTGTACAGTGTGTGCGTGTGACATTTGGTATGATGATACCAAATTACCCCGCCATGCATGGCACATGTCACAGAATATATTATGTACTATAGCCCAAACAAGGGCCTATGTGCCTGAGGGTAGGTGACCAGTTACCCCCATCCCCTAGGAGGGAAAATTGTCTTCTGCCATAAGGGTACGTAGTCCCTTGTTTGGGCTGTAATGTTTTTAGCTACTATAGACTATAGTCTATAGAAGCTATTGGGATGGGTATCCGTCCGGCGTCCGTCGTCAGTCTGTATGTATGTATGTATGTATGTATGTATGTCCATTTGTGAGGCGTCCGTCCACTCAAATATCTTGAGAACCGCAGTACTTACTGATTTGATATTTGTCGTGTAGATGAAAAATATGATTTTGAGAAACTATTTTTTTTAATTTTTGATATCGTTGAAAATAGGCAAATTAACGCCAAAAAAGGCGTTTTTGGTAAAAAATCTTCTTCTTCATAACCGCTGGTCAGACAGCTTTGTTATTTGGTATACAGGTCCCTAGGGATAACCCAACTTAGATTTGTTCAAATTGTGATGAAATATGCAAATGTGTATTTTTAGGGAATTTTTGTCATTTTTGGTCAAAATTTGACTTACGTTGTATGGAATCCTTGTACTGTATAAATCCTATCAATTCACCCGGAAAAAAATAATTAATATGATTTTAAATAATGAATTAATTAGGAAATCATCAAAGCCAAAATAATTTTAGTGTGGAATTATCAGAAAGTTCAACTTTTTTTGACAGTTCATAGTGAAATGCTTACCATCTTGGAGGATCAAAACATGTAAATGCAACTTTCCTGAATCCCAACTTTGATATATTCTGAACCACTATTTATGTTATCTAAAAGAAATTGCTCATAATAGTTTGTCATGATAGGGTGGTCAAATAAATAGAGATAGAGAAAGTTCTAATTTCCATTTATGGTTGACTTGGTAAGGATAAAATAAGATTACTTTTTGAGGAAAAAAACAGAGTGGTCAATTAAAAGAGTGGTCAAAGTGATAGGGTTTTTATGGTAAAGCTGGGCTGTAAGATTCCTCATGTGCTATTTATAGCACTTATGCAATCTGTGTAAACAGTGCAATGAAAGTGTAACATGATTCCTTATAATGCTTTTGATGACCTTGAACTTCTTAAGTTTCAAACATTTGTCTCTTCAGTGTGCTTTCTCTGAGTACGTACAGTCTCAACTTATTCAACAGAACTTACTTACAATGTTAATTTGAAAGTTAAAATGTGCTTGGTTAATAGGATGAAAATAATATATTAAAAGATAACCAGCTCAAGATTCTTTATAACCTGACAGATATGCTGTTTTTTATGACGTAAATCTTGATTTAAGCAAGTCTTGTTTACTTTAATTAGAATGTAATTAACTCTCGTTTATTTGCTATTATAGCCTAATAAAGTCTGATGAAATATGCAAATCTGTATTTTTACGGAATTTATATTTTACGGAATTTATTTCCATTTTTGGTCAGGCCATCCTGAAATGAGCTATCAAAGATATCCACCTTCTTCATCAATACATGTGTCACAAAAGGTTATTCTCTACATAACACAGCAGAGCTCTGTCAACTGTTGAGTCGCTTGTTAGCTCACATTTGGTATACCAATGTGAGGTAATCGTATAAGCTGAATCAGTTCATTTGCATCCCATTTGCATGTCTGTATGTATGTATGTATGTACGTATGTATGTATGTATGTATGTATGTATGTATGTCCGTCCACATCAAAAACAGCTAAACGGCAGAACCTACTGTCTTAGTATTTGGTGTACAGGTGCACCTAGGGGTGGAGATGTGAATTTGTTCAAATGAACTTGTCAGTGTCAAAAATATGCAAATGAGGGGGAAAAAAGGAAAAACCCTGCAAATTGCTAAAACTCTGTAACCGTTGGTCAGATAGGGTTGAAACTTGGTGTGCAGGTTCCTTTAGGTATTCTAAAGCAGATGTGTAAAATTTAGGATGAAATTTGCATGTTTCTATTTTTCAGGTAATTTTTAGCTCCCATAGCCATATGTATATATGGCAATGGAAGCTATTCTTATAGGCTAGGGAAATGTCTGTATGTATGTATGTCTGTATGTCTGTATGTCTGTATGTCTGTATGTCTGTATGTCTGTATGTCTGTCCGTCAACATCAAAAACTCCAAAACCGCTGTACATTTCATCTTGATATTTGCTGTGTACATGGATGATGGGCTGTAGATGAGATTTGTTCAAATGAAGTTGTCATTGCCAAAAATATGCAAATTAAGTGAAAAAATGATAAAAACAGTCAAAATTGAAAAAACTCAATAACACTGAGCAGATTACATGAAAAATTAGGATGTAAGTACTTTGGGCTGACATGAAATGATTGTGCACATCTTGGGTCAGTATCTTGGACTTGCTATTTTTCATGAATTTTTTGTAATTTTCTCTCATTTTGGTCAAAAAATCTTCTTCTCTGAAACCACAAGTCCGATTGATTTGAAACTTGTATGGAAGTGCATAGAAGTGACCTTTCCCAAATTTGGGCAAATCGTGGTGAAATTTGCATATTTTCGTCCATAGACTCCCATGTATAAGGCAGATCTCCATAGACTCCCATGTATTAGGCCACGAATAATAAAAAATTAGTTTCTCATCGTATTCATATTACAAAAAGGATGCAGTGACACAATTTTTAGTCCCAACGGATGAAGTCCAGTGGGCTTATAGATTGGGTAATGTCCGTCTGTTCGTCCATCCGTAAGTCCATCTGTTCACGCAGATATCTCAGACACTTTGACAAAATGTCACGTGACCTTGGTGACCTTTGACCTCGAATATACATATTTGTCCATAACTCAGTAACCACAAGTGCTACAGCCTTCATGTATGGTACGATGGGACACCTTATGACGCCACATATTGTACCTCATTAATTATGCACATATCTAATTTTGAGCGACACCTTATGACGCCACATATTGATCACTGATGGCATCGGTGACATTGGGCCTTAGTTAGTGACCACTACCTATCTGACTTACAGATTGATATATGGCGGGTGCCACATGTGGGGCAGGATGCGCTTACTATTTTCGAAACACCTGACATCACTTCTTGGTCTTTTGGCCAGAGGTCCATATATCTTTCTTTCATGAATTTGACTTTGTTTGTACCGTCTATTTACTGTCTGTTCTGTGCTGTTTGTGTCTATGTTACAACTATTGTCTTACAAATTTTGACCTAGTGTATTGGATTATGGATTGGTATGATTGCGATTATTGTACTCATTTACTATGCGCATATCTAATTTGAGCGAGCCAATAGAGCTAGAGGTCTGATTTTTGGTGTATAGGGATAACTTAGCAATACAATTTTTTTTGACAAAATGTCACGTGACCTTGGTGACCTTGACCTCAAATATACATATTTGTCCATAACTGAGTAACCACAAGTGCTGTACCCTTCATGTATGGTATGATGGGGACACCTTATGACGCCACATATTGTACCTCATTTATTATGCACATATCTAATTTTGAGCGAGCCAATAGAGCTGGAGGTCTGATTTTTGGTATATAGGGATAACTTAGCAAACAATTTTTTTGACAAAATGTCACGTGACCTCGGTGACCTTTGACCTCAAATATACATATTTGTCCATAACTCAGTAACCACAAGTGCTACACACTTCATGTATGGTATGATGGGACACCTTATGACGCCACATATTGTACCTCATTTATTATGCGCATATCTAATTTTGAGCGAGCCAATAGAGCTAGAGGTCTGATTTTTGGTATATAGGGATAACTTAGCAATACAATTTTTTGACAAAATGTCACGTGACCTCGGTGACCTTTGACCTCAAATATACATATTTGTCCATAACTCAGTAACCACAAGTGCTACAGCCTTCATGTATGGTATGATGGACACCTTATGACGCCACATATTGTACTTCATTATTATGCACATATCTAATTTGAGCGAGCCAATAGAGCTGGAGGTCTGATTTTTGGTGTATAGGGATAACTTAGCAATACAATTTTTTTGACAAATGTCACGTGACCTCGGTGACCTTTGACCTCAAATATACATATTTGTCCATAACTCAGTAACCACAAGTGCTACACCCTTCAAGTATGGTATGATGGGACACCTTATGACGCCACATATTGTACCTCATTAATTATGTGCATATCTAATTTTGAGCGAGCCAATAGAGCTAGAGGTCTGATTTTTGGTATATAGGGATAACTTTAGCAATACAATTTTTTTGACAAAATGTCACGTGACCTCGGTGACCTTTGACCTCAAATATACATATTTGTCCATAACTCAGTAACCACAAGTGCTACACCCTTCATATTTGGTATGATTGGACACCTTATGACACCACATACTGTACCTCAATAATTATGCACATATCTCATTTTGACCTCATTAATTATGTACACATCTAATTCTGGGCAAGCGAATAGAGCTAGAGATCTGATTTTTTGGCATATAGGGATTAATATAATTTTTTTTTCAAAATGTCATGAGACCTCGATGACCTTTGACCTTGATTATACATATATATGCATATCTCAGTAACCACAAGTTCTAACCCTCCAAGTTTGATAGGATATTAGACCTTAAGATGTCACACCTTGTACCTCATTTATATGCGCATATGTATTTCTTGGCTGGCCAATACTGCTAGAGGTCTGATCTTTTTTCCTGATTGAGAACCATAACTTAGACATGCCTCATGTGTTTCGACATAGACCTATGTGCCCATAGATCTCAACATATACACTCCAGTGATAATTCTTAATGACCACATTTTCCTGCCCCATCAAGCACTCAAGACTAATACTCCTATTACAAGTGGGGACTATGTCATTGTAAATGACTTGTTGAATTAATGGTTGTATCACAGTATTCGATATATCTAATTCTGTATTTTTTCCATTTTATATTCTGAATAAATACATTAAACATATTTCACTGTCTCCAGTACATTACATTTAAGTATTTTCACTTCATGCACTTTATCCCTTTCACACATGTTCAAATATCTGACCAGAGAACAAACACTAAATAGTCCAGGATGGGAGCTACAGTGTCATTGACGCTATTTTTTCAGTTTTTAGTCAAAAAATGTTTAACTCTGAAACCATTCATCTGATTGCTCTGAAAGTTGGTATACATGTTCCTCAGGATGACATCAGTCAAGTGTATACAAATTGAATTGAAATATTTATATTTGTAATTTTGGGGCAATTTTCCGAATTTTTGGTCAAAATTTTTTTTATTCAAGAATAACTAATCTGATAGCTCTGATATTTGGTATACAGGTTACTAAGGTTGATCCAAATCAGTTTGATGAATATCGTGAAGATATCTTGAATTTTATATTTTTGCTGAATTTTTTGGTTATTTTCTCATTTTAAGTAAAATTTCTTCTTCTCTGAAACCGCTAGCCCAATTGCTCTCAAATTTGGATTGGATGTTTGCAAGGGTGTTACCTTCTAATTGTTGAAATTACGACAAAATTGAAAATACAAAATTGGAAATATTTTGGGGCAATTTGTTATTTTTGGTCAAACAATCGTAAAAAATATTTTCATTTTTAAGCCCCTGGACAGATGGCTTTTACATCTGGTGTACAGATGTCCAGGGATGACAATAGTTAGATATGTGGAAATTGTCGTGAAATATACAAATATGTATTTTTAAGACAATTTTGTCATATGGTCAAGAAAACTTGTTCTCAAAATTACTTGTCTGATAGCTTTGTAATTTGGTACAAAAGTCCCGAGGGATGTTATTAGATAAATTTTCTGCTCAAAGTGTTGTGAAACCCCCAAATATTTATATTTTAGGTAATTTTCTTTTGTGACCTTAAATGACCTACCGGTACACCAACCAAGGATTTGTTGTGAGACAGTTTCGAAGGCTGTGAACATAATTTTGTCTTGTTTAATATCAATTTGTAGTAAAATTTGATCCTGAAAACAGAGCTGAGGTAAATTTTTTCATTGCGAATCAATTTTTGCAACTTTCGCATGTAAGACACACAAGAACTGATGAGCAATTTGGATCCAGGATAATTCCAGATGTCATAATTCCCCCCACAGTGGAAGGAATTTCACTATCTGTAACTGATTTAAGTGCTGTTTACATTTGAATGATAGCACTCATAGTATTAATTAAAACATCCGCAAAGTTGTAAATATACTGCCAGCTGGTCTTATGTAAACATGACTCAAGGGGTGGAACATTTGATATTCAGGAGGGGGTAGGGGATAGAAGATTGATGAGGTAGCATTCCTTTTTAAAAGATACCTTTTTATATTTTTTCCTACATGTACCGGTACTCTTTTTTCCCCACTCTCCCACCTTTTCTTTTTGTCAAGCTTCTCTGGCTAATTTTTTGTTGACATTTGCTTATGTATGTAGGATCTGCTTGTCCCATTGCAATAGAAGTTGATATGCATGTTCCTAAAGATGACCTCCAGCACCTAAGTTGCAGACCTTATTTGCTTTTGTCATTCTTGTTTTTGGTTGATCTTTGGTACCCATACTGGTAATATGTACCAATTCTGATAAAATGTGAGCGACACCGTATAATTGCGGTATTTTTTTTTCAAAACCGGTGATCAGACAGCTTTAATATTTGATTTACATGTCCCTAGGATGACCTTAGTGAAATAATTTCATACAGTCAGGAAATACTTAATTTTGTATCCATGTCTATAGTAGCTTCAGGGACTTTGGCCCTATGTTTATTACATGCCGTACAGAATTTTCACTCCAAATGTTTAGATTTATTTGCAAATAACAATCATATGCTTTATTTCCATGTTAGACAAAAATCCATGAGAAAGAACGATTTCCATTATTGAACAGCGCATTAAAATATTTAAATCACTGTTATGTGATTTATCATTGTTTTTATGCATAATTTAGTTAAAATAGTATTTTGTATGAAAAATCATGTAATTAGATCATTTTAAATCCCTGAGTTGTCAAGTTGAAAATAATTCCGATTCATTGTCAGTGAAATAATGACTATGCAGT
The DNA here is from genome assembly GCF_041260155.1 of Ptychodera flava. NCBI lineage: Eukaryota > Metazoa > Hemichordata > Enteropneusta > Ptychoderidae > Ptychodera > Ptychodera flava. The sequence continues at coordinate 17,045,234 of NC_091934.1, forward strand.
CTGCAACATCATCAACAAGTTAGCATAGAATCCTATGAGAAACAAGGAGATTACTATTTACAACTGCTGGATAGTGGAAAGTCTACTCATCTCTTGAACTTCATTTGGGATGACATTTATTCAAACCCATCGTGGTACGAATTGTTGATTTTTCTTATTTGTTACAGATATCATAATAACATCAAAATAATACTTACTCTGTGTGTACATCTCTGTCGTCTTGAGTTTGTTATATGTAACTTGGTGAAAAAAAAAGTAAACCAAATATATCGCCTGAAACTTGAATGAATTCTTCTGTTGAAAGTTAGCAAGCACACTCAGAAATTTTACTATTTTATTTTTTTTTAGTAAAGATTTTCCACTATCCTCAACACCACAACTTACCATCATAAAGTAATTGCCTTCATGAAAATCAACCCCAGTGGTGTTCTTTGCTAGTCACATACACATAAACAATTTGCATTTATATTCTACCACTCACCACATGTGGTAATGTGTATCCACCTTTTGCAATGGTCTGACCTACCTGACTCTGTGATACAGTTCCAACACAAGGGAAGTACAAAGAGTCAGGACCAGAAGGCATAGCACCGAGTCAAAGATCTCATTGCCGCTGAATAACCTTCTGGAGAGTCTATTATTGCCAGTCACGAGAAGCTGATATACTGAGATATGCGATACTTCATAAGCAGTGCATTATTTTGGAGTCACGTACACATAATCTATACAGGGCGATTGAATTTCCCAACAACAGCTGAGAGTAAATTACCATCATTACATACAACATCAGAAAACAAATTTCACTGAAAGAGACCATGAAAATTTGTCCAATCAACAAAATCTAGGAACCCAGTTGAAAAAATCTGCTTTCTTCAAAGATTCATAAATAAGCACTATCATTTTGTCAAATTTAAAATTCACTAGTAAATTCCGCTGTCTGAGACTGAAATACCTGATGAAGAATTATCTTATCAAGTCATAGAAATACACACAAAATATCAAAATTTACTATTCTTTGCTAGCCGGCTGATTTTGAAATTTTGCCATCAGGCTACAAATTTTGATGTCAAAATTTGGTTATCCTGTGAGGCTTTGTATAATCACTCTGAATCATTGGTTTTTGTCTTTTAGGCAATTCCATCATCGACATCGGACATTTCCCTGATTGGATTCCAGGCTTTCTATGATATCCGAGCAGTCAGTGCGGCAGAGAGCTATGTTGTCATGTTGTCTAAGGCAATTGAGTCTCCCACTGCAAAGAGGTGAGCTTTGCTCTGCCTTGGAGCACCCAAGTCAAATAATGTGATTACGGTAGAACGCACCTCGGGACAGATATCCAGACTTTCAAACTTTTGCAATTTTTTTCTGGTCTACCACTTGTGGAGACTCAGTTTAGTTTCTTGAAAATGGAAAATTTTATTCTTCTCTATAGAGCTAACACAGGATTGGCGGCCATTTTGAATTGGATGATTTGTTGCTCTCGTACCAAATTTTCCATGATGACCCTGATTTTTATTCTTGATTTTGAAAGATTGTAAGATTCCTTGAGAAAAGTTTTAGTCTCACTTTCGAGGTGCATACTACCTTAATTTAAGTTCTGTCCACATTAAGAGTACGAGTTTCAGTTCATCTTTACAGTTGAGTGAAGATGCATAAAGATTGCGATACATTACTACATAAAAGTCACAAAAAAAATGAAAAGTGACAAATACTATGATTGTGTATCATGAAATACTGTGTATTCATTTCATGAAGGCATGCAATTGCGCAGTTGGTCACAGTCCTGCAATTTTTGCAGGGAAGATTCTGATTGGCTGCCAAATGGTCACATGATTTACTTCATTAATATGCAGTGGTGGAAAGGCATGTCAGTCACTCAGTGTCTGTTCTGTGAAAAGAAGAGCATTTCACAGTATCTTAGAGCCAGGTTGCAGTTTTATAACTTAAGACTGAAGCATATGAAAATAGACTCAACAGCCATTTGCGTCTTTGTGTCTCAGACCAAAAAGAAGGCAAAACAGCATTCAGTAGCATCTTTTCCATTCCAGAATATAGCAATGGCATCCCATGGAAATTTCACTTTTCTCTTTGTTTGGCGACTTTTTGGATGTGCTCGTAACAGTGCTTAATGTCAGAGTGGATCAGCTAAAAATAGATTTAGGACGAATTCTTTTGTGAAAACAAATTTACCCTCTCCTGTGTTTCGTATTGTCCAGCTGGAGTATATACGTCCTGCAAAAACCGACATCCATTGAGCTATACAGAGAAATGTTGGACTTAGCATCAAAGTACAGGTTGTCAAATCCCACAGCGTATCAGCAGATACTAATAGAGGCGTATCTCCTGATAAAGTCTGCCCTCTACAAAGCTGAAGACAAAAGCTGTGTGGCAATTCTGGAAGAACTTGTGAAGGAGTCCTGTGCATTGCTCGGAGATCATTATGCAAGGTGTGTGACCTTTGACCTAACCTTTGACCTCACATCACTGCATGATGCAGTTTTTGGAAACTTATCTGTGATAATATTTCACAATTCACCTTTGACAGCTTTCTTGTAAGTGAAGTTGTTTCCCAGAGAGTTCGGTCAGTTTCTTTCCAGACTTATCCGGTACATTGTCATTAAAATATTCTTTTCCGTGGATTTTGCAAATGTAAAATTGCCTGACAGATGAATTAAATATCGCACAATAGTCTACATTTGTCAGTATTTGTTGAAAAGTCCTATCAAAAGTGCTGACGACAGGAGGACATTTTCATGAACTCTGCATGACCTCACAGTGCATTCTAGTATTCACATAATTGCATGCAGTATTGAAAGTGAAACAATTTGGCAAAAGGAAAATTGAAATTTTTGCCTGATCAAGTAACACGGTAATCACAGTTCAGTACAGATTTCAGTAAATGTAGTTGGCTGTCACCAAATATTGAATCAAACTTGTGAACTCAGTCAAACTTGTGAATTGGCAAAGTACCTGAATGTGATATTATGTAAGGGTCATGACAAGGGCCAATTGCACTGATCGGTATATGATGATCAAACTAGTCAAGATTTACTTCCTGTGATTGGTTTTCAATTCTTTCCAGGATATCTGGAGAAGATCACAGACTGGCCATATCGTATTATGCGATGTCAGAGTTGACCTTGTCGGACATCATCAACAGACACAGGGATGAAATTACATCACAGGTATGAGGCATTATGTGTCTTCATTTCAGGGAGCAAGGTAAGTTGTCCAGCTTGGCAGGTGACCAGCAGTTTACCCAGCTGCCACTAACGTCAGCTCTCAGTCGGTACGATCTGATCAGTTGTCAAGACCAATATGAAGCAAGTTTTCCTGTCATTGCTACAGGGGAATGCATTCCAAATACATATCAACCGATATCATATGGAGTGTGACAGTTGAATGTATCTGGCAGTGCAGCAACGTACCGGTATATGCCAGCACAGTACTAGAAATCTATAATTACCAGACACGATGACTGTGTATGAAGTCTACAGTAGAGGAACGCATACACAGGTGCAATATAATTTAACCATTTGAGTGCTGTAATTTTTTCCCTCCAAAATTTTAGTACAAACATTTTATCAATTTTTATGAATCTTTCAAATGGTCTTCACATTTTATTGGCTACAGTTTTTTTTTGCAAAATTTTGGCGAAAATGTGAGAAAAAATTACAGGGGTTTATTTTATGAAGGGGACAAAAACAGACTTTGGCGCTCAAAGGGTTAATTAGAAGTTATTGGTGCATGTTAAAACTTTACTGCTCTGGTATACATGAAGAGAGTGTGCGGGTGTCAGTTTTTGAAAGCTGTAAACTGTGATGGATTGATTGTGAATGGTAACATGTACAGTGTTTCAGTAGCACTGGCTGACAATTTAAGTACCTCTCTCTCTGTTTTCGATCAGGACTCCTACTTCAAGTATGAAGGTCTCCTGGTTTATCTGAACTCAGTACTGTTTCAAGAAAAAGTGCCCAGACCAGACATTGATCAGGTAAGTTGTCAGAGGGGAACAAAAAGAGATAATTAATTCAACTTGTGCCAATTACATCGATGGATGGATGAAATGGCAATACATACATTATTCTACCCATGGTGGAGGACAGCTGTCCCTTGTGTTGAAGCTATGGAAGGCACTAGATGTTTATATAATACATGGAATCAGTGTTCCCTCTAAGGTTTCGAGAGGATGGGCAACTTGAGATACGCCTGATTGCCTCACAGCTGGGTCCGTTCATTTATATGCTAATTTATTGAGGTAGGTCACAACGTACAATGAACGTCGGTGGCAACTGCGTCGCCTTCGGGCGCTAACCTCGAAACACGGAAGTAAAATCTACGCTGAGATCGCCGCATTTCGCCCTGAGTTATCGTAAAACTAATACCGATTGAAATGACTGAGACTAAAGTTGCACAAAACATGAAATTCCACCGCGAGAGCAGTCGGAGACACTGCGCAATTAGCGCGCAAATAAGCCTTAGCGGGAACACTGCATGGAATTGTGAACAAAGGCAGGGAGCAGGTTGATCTGAGGATTGAAGTACCTGAGACAGACTGACGTACTGGAAGTTGACGAGATGATAATTTGTTGAATTCCATGCGGTATGCTGGCAAAGTAACTGATAGATGGTTTTGTTTGGCAAGCAAAGATTGGTTGACTGGTGGAACAGAATAACAGAAATGTAGAATAACAAGATTCATATAGGATATTTGCGTTGTAATAACACTTTCATCATAGATACTCAAAGTTTCCCTCCTCCCATCCAGGCAACAGGTGATGTCATCCTGGAAATCTACAGCAAATACCAACCTGGCAAGCTCTCAGAGGTCATTGTCAATTCCAAGGTCATCAAGTTCACCGATGAGAAAGCTTTGTCACTTCTGCAGAGCCACAGAAAGGGACATGAGTACTCAACGTCCGCAGAGTAAGCCTTGATTAAAATGCCTTCTGCTATTTTTGTTCTTTCAACATGACAGAATTTTAAAATTACTGAGTTTGACCTTTCAAAGGGAACATAGACGTGAACATTTCAAATCTTTTACAACAACAGATGTACGGTTCAACCTTGATATTCTCCATGGCACAGTTTGGACTTCCGTAGACTGGGTTGAAAGTGTAAATTTATATAATTATTTTTTAATTTACATAGTGTTCAAATGTAGCAAAGTAGCTCTTCTGGAACTACTTGATAATTTTTAGCACAGACACAATCTCACGTTGCAGTTTCATAATCAATCTATATTTGACTTGTCCTTCCAGCACATACACATAGCTGTGAATACACTTGCGGTCCTGTGGTGATGACCCATGACCCCAGCACAATTGAAAATAAAGAGGTTACTTTAAAATTGGTGAAAAAGTCCTTGAAAGTCATTGAATATATAAAAGACTTTGAGTGTACAGACCCAGTTGGGAGATTACCAGTATTTCTCATTGTATGAAGTTTTCAGTCAGCTGGCTTGTTATACTTGCTAGAAACTATCATTACTTCCTAATGTCAGGTCATTCTTAAAACTTTCTTCATCCTGAACTCATTCCCATATTATAGTCAGCATAGTTGAATGTTTTCATGGCAACCAAAAATTATCAATACCTGCATGATAGTTTGAAACTTTCACATCTTGCATTTTTAAAGAGACTCTCTTGAAGATCACAGGGGTCATTTTCCTTCTAGTGTTAATCAGTGGTAATGGTCTCATGTTTACGTCAGTGCTTGTCTAGTGTCCCTTTTGTGATGACCAAAATATAATTATATCATACCAGTGTATTGATAGCGCAAATGCAGTGATCTGATTGGTCGATACATGAAAAGAACTCTGGTATATTCGCGATATACCACGCCTGACACATGCGCGAGCTTCGGGCAAAACCAAAAACCTTTTTGACGTTCCATGCCTTAATTTCAATATACTTTATGTACAATAGCAATAAATCACACCCAGCAATGGTATACCATGAGATTTTGACCACTTCACTTCATATATGCACTCGCTATTGCTCATGCATATATGAAGTGAACTGGTCAAAATCTCGTGATATACAGTCACTGGGTGTGTTTATTACTTAAATATACCAACTAGGGTAATGTTGAATTGTTTTGCCACTTAGCAAAGACCAGTTCTCAGAGTATGTTCAGGATACACTCAGAAAAAGTCACACATCTGTTATAAATATCCATTTATCACAGAAATCATTATGTTCTGTTCTCTTTCTTATATTCCCAGCCTCAGTTACTCCCTTGATTGCTTAGCAACCAGCATTCTGTATCTTCAGATCTGTGATTTGGAAGCAGCGCTGGCAGTGGTGTCTTCGATGTCGAAAGATTCCATCATCACATCCTGTACCAAGCATTATCATCTGTTGCTTGATGAAAGCGATTCTTCACACTTGTCTCACATTGCACAGGTCAGTTCCGACAGTTTTGACAGCTTCATAAGCTGTGAGTTTTGGTCTATTTTCCATTGATTTTTGTTCTATCTGTCAAATGTAGTTTCTTGTTCTGCAGCTAAAATCTTGTCAAAATCCCAGAGTCAAGTTCCCCCTGAATGTTTGTAATATCACAATGTCATTGAGGACAACTGAATCTTAGTCTAGACTTGAATTCCCTTGTCAGCAAGAAACATCACAAATTACCCACAATGCACTGCGTTTACAAGCTCAATACTTCATATTTCAACAAACTGCAGGGAACACAGCCAGAAAATGTGTTACTATAGCCCAAAAGTAATGAAAACATTTTCAAAAGTTACAGCTACTCTGCCTTTCAAATATGTTTATTGGTCAATAGATATCAAAATAAGACAAACTTTAGACAGTATTGTAGCTGTATTCTTGTATTTAAAATTTAACAATGCCATTTCAGTCTATGGTATTTTACCAAAAAAATTGAAAGTGCTAATTTAAAGAAAAGCGGAATGTATAACAAAAAGGAAGAGGTTTATAGTGCAGATTTATTATGGAAGATATCTAAAAAGGTGACCACACTGTGGGTATCTGTATAGGCAAGAAATGTGTGTCATTTCTCACAATACTCATCAACCTTTATAAATCAATTTTGTACTGATAAAATTTCAATAAGACGGAGACTTTCATGCTGTACATTGCAGTTCAAATTTTTTGGTTTTGTAGAATTAGACTGACTAGGATATTCAAAATCAAATATTTACACCACAGATTTTTGACTGTTGTTTAATAATCATGTTTGAATACTTCCTGTGTTGTGAAAGTCAACAAGTCAATTTATGCCATATTTTTGGGAGTATTCCATATTTTAAATCTGCAAGGCAAAGAGTCCATGCACAGAGTCCTTGAGTATACTCTATTCACTATTTTCACCTTTTTTTCAGTTGTTGAGACGACACCGACCAGATGTCCTTATAGAAGCGTTAGTTCATCTCCATGACAACGGTACTGTAGATATGGATAAGGCACTTACACTGTTAGATGTAAGTATCCATATTTAGCACTCACTTTTAATCATTAATCATTTCTATACAATTTATTTTGATGGATTATTGGAATATCCGATTTTCCTGTAGTTATGTTATTTTTGCATCAGATGTTTCTTTCTGCCTCAAGTGGATTTAATAATAGTGCAATTATTTGTCGCTTACTTTTCATTTGAAAAGAGGGCTGTACGATTCTGTAAATCTTAAAAATAGGGTTATGCTTTTCAAAAGATGCATCAGCTGTTTTCAGAATTGTAAAAGCAATGTAACATGTGACCATAAGAGCATATGCATTCCTTTTCACTGGAGGAAAATGTTTTGAAATATTACCCAATATGTCACTTCATTCTTTTTAACATTTTTCACTTCTTTTCAACATAATTTTGCCAAAGATACCAGATACCTTCTCATTAATTACAGGTACTTATATTTGCCTTGAAACAATACCACAATTTTCTGGAAAAAAGTGTTGAGTTTTCTTACATTTTAAATATTTCTGAAATCCCAAACAATATGCCAAGTACTATGCAGTTTTGTAAAACAACACACTGAAAAGTATGAAAACAATTTGAATACAGAGATTGTTCTCTGCTTTCAGATATTTTATGATTTTTTATGATCAGAAAATTTTAAAAACCTACTCACTGTATACCCTGTACATAGCTTTAGGCCCCTGCATTGGAAAAGAGTACAATCTGTGGTAAGCAGTGCTTATTAGTTGTGGAACCTTTTGTGTGCATGTGTATAACCATGTTTCTCCTGTAATTGTGTTTCTTATCAAACAATTTTATTTGCACATTCATTCCTATGCCATTGACCTGTCAAATAGACTTCCATACTGTCTACACAAGCTAAGCTTTGTTAGAATATTCAATATTGTCACAGTTGAAATAGCATCAAACGTGGATGGTGAAGACAGATGTACACTTATTCGACAAGCATTTAAGGTGGTATGTGCCTCCAAAGTGAAAGACTAAAACTTTTGCTCAGACTTTCCTGAAGGAATCTTTCAATCATTCCCTCTCCAAATCAGGAATAAAAATCTGGGGTCACATGCAAATTTTGGTACTAGAGAAACAAATAACCCAAGATTTACCGATATTTAAAATTCAAAATGGCCACCATCCCTGTGTTAACTATAAGGAGAAAAACAAAATTTTGGAATTTAGAAAGAGCTTTAAAGTGAACCCCACAAGTGGTATATCAGAAAAGAATTGCAAATGTTTAAGAGTCCGAATATCTGTCACCGAGGCATGTTCTACGTTAATATGGTCCGTTTCACACTGTAGGTAGCTAGTCCTCTAGTCTAGGACCCAAACCTGCATTGTAACTGAAGAGAGATCCTAGACTACTAGTCGTCTCCCTCTCTACATGCTTTCATCAACCGTCTCACCCCTTTCCCTGCAATGTATTCTACCAATTCATTGAAAACGGATGGCTTCAATTAAACTTCATGAACTTCATACCAACCAAAAGTTCAAGAATTCTCAAAATGTGCACATGAAAAGAGATTATTTAATCCTTCAACAACATATTTGTGTTAGTCGTACCGTTGCAAAATCATTCTTTCTATTTTTAATCCAGACAATTGGCAGAGCAATAAAATATTGAACTATTTACAGTATAGACGGTAACATTGTACATAAATACCATTGCAACATTAAACACTATAAAATATGTAAATGTGCATTACTATTGATGAGTTTGATGAAAAGTTCAAAGTTTATCACAAAATCAATATGTTTTATTGCTGCCCTTTGCTATAGCACAGTTTTGCAGGAATTGATCTGAGGTAGGATGTTTTCACCAGAAAATCATTAGAACTCCCTGATATTTATTTTGTGATTCATGGAAATAACCATGCAGTAATAATGGGAAAGAATAGTAATTAAAAACAAAATTTACTTGGCTGTAACAGCAATAACACAAGCTTCTATGGACTGATCTGTGTAGACGGTATTTTCCTTTCTTGATTGTGAAATAATCCAAACAAAAATAAAATATGAAAATCCACTGCAGAAAGACTGAAGAAAAGGTAATTTGGCAAATATTAGTTCATGAAGTTGAAAATTAGGCATACTATAAATATACATATAATGTTTTCAAAATACAGTAAATTTCTCTGTGTTATTTTGGTGTGCCTCTTTGTTTCCAGGTCAGCATTGGAGATGATCAGAATAATATTGAACTCAGCCGTGAAAATATCCATGTCAGGGATTATCTGGAAGCGTTGTTGAACTCAGCCAACAGGAAACACATATTCCCAAAGGCATTGGTAAGTGTTAATGTGATGTATGTGTTGTGGGTTTATGCAACGGATGCCAGACAATTTTCACAGTTCACACACACATATTCCGGTATATGAATATATATTTATATATACTTGCATATCCATTTCGTAAACTTAGATCCACCCACACCATATGAGACAATGGACTGTATCAAAGTTTAGAGGTGAAAGGGGTTGCCACCAACATTGATAAAAATACATTATTCCAGACTCTGGTCAGACCATGTGCCTGGAAAATTTGCCTTTTGTTTGTAAAATAACATGGAAAGAAGCTCTGCATGCAGGGATAATAACAATGCACAACAGAAACAAAATTTGAAAACAATCGTAGAGGGTCAAAATTACACAGTTTTACTCCATAAGCAGTTTCTGAAGAGAGGAATATAATAATTGGCTGTATAGTGGTTTTATTTAACCTTTTTCACCTTCAAAGACCCTGGAAACCAACTATTCTACAGTGCCAACCTTTGATTTCTTCGGTGTTGACAGTTGAAAAAAGATTGTTTCTCTAGGGTTTGGAGGGAATTTTTTTCAAATGCTCTCCAGTTGTCCTGAGATAAAATTCCATCATGTGCAGTGGACACAGATGGCAAACAAATTATCATTCTTTAACAAAAGTTTTGTCCAGCTGTTTAGGATAAGAGCCAGATTGACAATATTTATGTTCACCTGACTTTGCTAAAATCACAAAAAAACATTAAATGTACTGTAAGCCTCTTCTGTACTGTCAGTTTAATCCCTGCATGATGGGAGTGTGCCGTGTCATGGGTAATTTGCATATTCAAAATGAGTTCAAGGGTCGTCTACAGTGACCTTTGAACTTCTCAATTTAATGTTGACGAAATGAGAAACAAACTAGCTACAACTGTCAATGTGATAAATGCTCGTTATAAATGAAGCAATATTAAACTGTCAATCTCAGTCATGGATGTACTATGAAACACAAGATACACAAGACAAATAATCATCAACCCACCTCTGAATTTTAATATCTATGGACCCATCAATTTGAATATATCAAAGCTCACGACATCATTCGTAATGATCAATAGAATTGTCATCACCAGAATTGAAGCTGTCTGTACTTGTAGGTCAATATGGAGTGTTTGACTATCAAACCAGACATGACCCCTTGACATTCAGAAATACACAGCACTTTCATTATTCTGTTGCCATGGTTACAGAGACTGCTGATTGAAATCTACATGACCAGACTGAAACGCCAGAGCAAAGAGCAGTCTGGTGGAAGTGCCCGGCCCATCCCACACAGCCATATTGTGAGTATATAAGCTTTTGTTCATTTGAATGTAAGTATCGAGAGTTGGACAACCATGCCACTTATTTACATAAACTCTGTCTGTGTGTGTGATACATCAGCCCTCGCTTTGCAAGATAAATAGCAGAGTGGTGTGATGTTTGAGGAAATGAGGTCATAGGCGGCCATTTTCATGCATGTCACACAGTGTTGGAAATAATGGCTGTGTAGAAAGCAGTGTGGCCTGACTGAACACATACATGATGTGTTGGAATTTATGGAAGTTTACAATAAATGGCTATTCTCACATCTTCCTATTTACAAATATTCACCAGCAGAGTCGTGTGTAATACATGGAGTATGTATTTCCAGTCTTGTGTCAAGTAACACTTGTGGATATGGTGTGTGGTGATTTCAGTTATCAACGCTGTATTGAAATTTGGAATTGACACGTATATAAATAGAAAATTTATCACGTGCAGAATTTAGTCCTATGAATATGGAATATTGAGATTTTTCTGGGACTTTTGGCCCTTTAAAAATGCTACTAATCTGAAAGGAAACAATGTGTGTTGATCTGTTATTGTAACACAGATTCTTCATTGTATTGATCTTTACAGCCCAGGGGAAACGGCCACTTTGTGCCTCGTCATACTTGGTTGGACCAGCTACCACCTTTCAGAGGTAGGTCAACAACTGACATGCAATGATGGCACCAGGGCAGTTCAACCTGTTTACCCATAATTCCCTGTAGAGGGGGTGCATAATCACCATCGATATCAGTCGGTTTGGGTGAAACCATGGCAGCGAAGGGGTTAGATCTGAGGTAACATTGGTAGATGCTATGATTCAAGTTAGTTGGTTTTGGAGATTTTATCAGTTATGAATTGTCATGATCAAATTACTTCAAACCTAAGTAAATATTGGCAAGTACACTTGCAGGGTTATAAGTATAGGACATAGGATCCGTACGGATATGGATTGCAATGGATTAATTGATGAAAAAGGGATCAGTTTAAAATGGATTTGATTTGTTCATTATTGCTTCACCTTTTAACCGCACGACTACTGTACAGTCCTTTTGTTTTTAAATCCAGTTGTTGAACCATTGTAAATGATTGTATGAAAGTACTAATGAAACGGGCCCTTGGTTTCAGTACTTATGGAAGGCCTTTCACATAGATATAGTGATGTCTCCCAGAGTACTAACCCCTAAACCTCCAATTCCAAAAATGATTTGGTCAAACTATGGTGGTAAAAAGGTTTATGGATGATTCAGTGTTTAAGAGAAGCTGTGAGTTCCTTTTTGTCAATGTAACATTATGAAGTTGCTACTTTGTATCAAAAATTTTGTAGCAGTTTCAAAGTAGCTTCCTGTCATGTGATCTGTAGGTAGCAGGTCATTGGTCCAGCAGTGTGAGTTGTACAGAACCCAGAGCTTTGGCAGATCCACATCTCCCCAAGCCTTTGTCAAATCAAGTCCATCGCACGGACTGAGACCCTCTTCACCACAGACAATCCGATTCAGCCCTACCAGGGATCCTAATGAGCCTTGTCCATGCTGCTGTTGTAATGAAGATTTGTTAAAACTACAGGTGAGAAGTCCAGACTTTTAAGGTTTGAGCCCCCAGATTCCCCGTGAAGAGGTCCCCAAATCAGCATTTGTAACAATGGGTTTGAGCCAAACCATTGTAGTGAAAGGGTAAGGTAGTATGTGCCTCGAAAGTGAAAGACTTAGACTTCTGCTCAAACTTTCCTCAAGGAATATTTCAACCATTCTCTTTCAAAATCAAGAATAAAAGTCGGGGGTCACTGTGCAAATTATGGTACGAGAGAAACAAATTACCAAAGATTTACCAATATTTGAAACTCAAAATGGCTGCCATCCCTGAGCTATCTCTACGGAGAAAAAAAATTTGGCTTTTCGAAAAACTAAGAGGGCAGTCAATTTTCTTGTGCTAAGTGCTTTAAAATGAACCTCCACAAGTAGGGTAGATCAGAATAGAATTATAAAAGTTTGAGAGTCCAGAAATCTTTCCGCGAGGCACATTCTACCGGTACCTTAAAGATTTTGCAAATCATTCACTTGGCATTCCATCATAGATCACATTTGAGAAGTTTTTTTTTTGCAGGACAGAAGAATACCACACTGAACAGTATTACAATTCACCATAATCTTAGGGGGTCAAGTTGCTCCATAAGCTTAGGGAATCCCCCAAGAAAACCTGACTGTTTTTGTAATGAAGAATAGGCTTAGTGATTGTCTTCATGTTATGCTGGCTTTTGTAAAACTTATTATACTCAGGTATAAGGTCACTTGTAAGACCTTGAACAATTAATCCACTTTTTCCAAAGCCATTTCCATTACCACTTTGCAGCTTCACTCATGCTATACTGATAGATTGAAAAAAAAAACTGTATATTATTGCTGTATGTTTTTGCAGTCTCTTCTGTGTTGGAAATTGGCCAGCCAAGAAACCAGACAGCAGGTGATAGCCTCCCTGGACAAGACCATCCACGGACACCTGTCTTTGGAAATTCTCTGCCAGTCTAAGTTGGACACAGCCATTGCCAGTGAGATCATCGTCGACAACTATCCGCACTTGACAGTGGATTACGCCCACACTCAGTTTCTGCAGCAGTGCGATGACTGGGTGGCGCTGTTTCAGATGGTACTGGCCAAAGTTAGCCATGAAGAGAGTCGGATGACTGTTGAGACTGATGTGCATTCTGTGTACATTGAGGCACTCAAAGGTGAGTTTCTGGCTTTCACCTCTGTTTTGTGTGTGTCCTGTTCTGGTCATGTCATTGGCTGAATCAAATACAGGGTTAAATTATTGCAAGAGAGGGGGGGAAGGGTTTGTCACTGTCTTTCAGTGACATCAACACACAGATACAAGCACACACCTTTTAAATAATAGATTTGGATCAAAGAAGGAAATTAGAATGTCATAAATCTGGCATTCTAACCACTTTGAAAAAGTTGGGTCTGTAACAGGTTCATGTGTACCAATATGGGTAGCTGTTTTTTATGGAATTCTGTCACACTTTCTAACAATATTGAACATTTTCACATGAGTTCCATACATACCTTAAATTGCACACAGTTTGTAATTTTCTAAATTTGGAATTGTTATCATTTTTCCATCATTTTTCCATCACAAATCTGCTCAATTTGTTCACATATTTTCTTTCACTGAATGTGAAGCATTGCTGACATTCCATGTAAACTGGTTGTGTTTAAAAGTTTGATGTTCAATGGCTCGCAGAGATGCAAAGGTCAGTCTTTGTTCAGAGACCGATTTCGTAAGTCTCCGAAAACAAAATACTGATGAATTTCAATCTGTCTTGATCTTGCTATTTCAGGTGTCTTATCAGAAGTCGTCGAATTCTTAGATCCTGTTAGTTTGTTGAGTCTTCTTCCCTCCACTGGATCGTGCAGGTTTTTTCTCCCCTACATTGAAAGATGCCATCAGAAACACAAGGCCGAACAGCTGAAGAATAAAGTCTTTGAACAAGTCTGTTTGTAGTGGTCTGGATTTTTCCTATATAATGTTGCGGTGAGTAGATTATGATAAAATAGCCATTCATGATTTGAACCTCTTTTGGTATGAGTCCATATAAATATAGTATTCATATTATTACCAGAACTTATTATTTTTGTCTTAAATTTAAATGTGCTAAGATTAAATGTGCTGGGAGTCTTAATGGCTGTTGAAGACAAAAAATTTGCATAAAGCAAAGTGCATCTGCCAACTATTGTGCAGCTATTTTTGTAATATATTCTGAAACTTTGTTTCATTCATGTGTACTGTGTTTGTACTGCGTTTGACTTTCACACAAACACATGCATACATCTAGAGTTACTTTCTTGCGTGCCAAATAACACTCATGAAATGATGGTTCTGTACTGTGTTCTGTCAGCAACCAAGGTACTGCACTAGTGACCAAAAAATCTCATTATGTTGTTCATTAACATGTGGTCGAGACTTGAACTGATCATTTGGTGGTGATGCAGTTTTTATAAACCTTTGAAGCAGCACATTGGTCCAGTTACTAGCAAAGTCAGTGTAGTTTATCAAAACAAGATAGCAAAGAAAGTTATATTACTGAGTATGAGATTCATAAATGCAGTTATATTGCTGAAGATACCATTAAACCTTTGATTACCTTAATTTTTCCCACCAGAATTTTAGTGCAACATTTTACCAACTTTTATGAATTTTTCTGCGATTTGTTTGATAATTTTGGACCAAACAGATATCATATTTCATTGGCTACCGTTTTTTATCAAAATTTTGGCAAAAAGCTGATAAAAATTGACTGGGTATGTTTTTTAAAGGCAACAAGATTTGCTCTCAAAAGGTTAAATGTATCAATAAGTTGGTTTTTGTCTCTGTTCATGTGCAAAGTGATACTTCAGTCAGAATTAATTAGCATAAGTTCAACATTATCAAAATTACATAATTATAAGAAAAAGTCATCAGTATTATTATAAGACACTGGCCATTTATTTATCAAAATCGTCAAAAGTAAAAATTACAAAATTTAAATTCATGGTTTATAAAAGCAGGTTCATGATTCAGGGCAAATTTCAAAACTATCTGTAACCTCTTGGACAGTTTCTGATAAAGCATGGTTTCTGTTGCTGGTTCTGTCCAGAGCATTTGGAGTCCTTGCAAAGACGTTGCCGGAACTGTTCACCAATACCACAGGTGACAGTGCAGGTACCCCAGTGGCTCCAGCTGCTCCAACCTCGATTACCTGGAACAGTGAGCAAGCAACAGCTATTTGGAATGGGTGGATTTGGGTCTATATATGTAACATGCACTGTTATTGTTTTTTATTTGAATTCTAGTCTGACCAGAATTCACTCGTCAACAACAAAAATGCAGTTGAAAAGGTATATACAGTGTATTTCAACATGTTCTTGGGAGTAGAACAAGAACGTGGCGACCATTTGGTTGCAAACACACAAAACTACAAAATTTTGACAAAAACATCAGGTGCATTTTGATCTGAATATTATGGTAAATCTCTGAAAAAGATGCCCTTCTTAATTCCTGGTTCTCATATTAGTGGATGTATGAAGTGCTTATTTACACTTTGTCAGTCATTTGTTCTTTTTTGAAATTTTTATCAACCAAATAAATTGCCTGTTTGACAAATCTGATGATAAAATGGGGCCAGTTGTAAGAATAAATAATTGTGATAGCTAACTTTGTATTAAGGTTGATATTTCAGATCTAAAAAGTATTTCTTTCAATGCATTTGTTTGTTAAATCATGAAGCTTAATTTTTGAAAGGATTATTTTCAACCACTTGGCTACAAATGATGAAAGTTTTATACTTGCCAAAACAAGGAGGATTGTCTTCACATGGTTTAGTCTCCTTATGCAAGCCAGTACATGGTTCACCGTCTTCAGAAGGGGCTGGGTTGTCACAAAGCCTCACCCTTGACCTCTCACTTGGCCCACAAGTGGCTGAACATGTTGACCAGTCTCCCCACTTTGACCAATTGCCATCAACTGGAATTCCAAAAGTAAAACAAAAATTGCAAATTTAGTTGTAGTAAACTTGTAACAAGCATCACTCAAACTAGTTTATTTTTGAAAAGTATTTTTTCTCCAAATATTTATCATAATAAAGATTACAGTGCATGATTCCTATTTGACTCATTAAAGAAAATCTTCTGGCGTTAATACTGAAAAATATCCAGCTGTGCAAAATATGATGATAGCTCTTCATGAGAAAAAAATGAGAAAAGTTTTTTAAAAAAATTTAATTTCTGAATCTCACTCAGTATGTTCATACCTGGACAAGATTGGTCTCCACATTGCTCAGACTTGTACAAGTCCCCTTCGCAGTACAACCCACCGTGCAATGGTGTTGGGTTGTCACACACCCTCACTTGGTGGCGCTGTCCACCGCAGGTCTCTGAGCACGGCGACCACTGGGACCACTCTGACCAACCTCCATTGACTGAAAGTTTTACAGATAGGTGTCAATGCAGAGAGGATGACGTCCTAATCAACATTACCATTACTATCATCAGTTCTCTTCAAAGAAAATATTGTAACAATTCAGACTTCAGGTGTTCTTTCGCCATCTTGGTGATGATTAAGAATTACAGACGATTTTCAAGTGAGACCCTACACAGGTTTCGATTTCCCTGTCTATATGTCCAGTGAACCATTCAGTCACAAGAATATATCATTTAGAAGTTTGTCCGATAAAGTCCAGTATTTTGAAAGTTGACCGTAATTAAAACATGTGTTCATCTTGAAAACAAGCTTTCTTACTGTTGTAATACCAAACCGTGAAAAATGTAATGGAAAATATATAATTATGTGCAACAATCAGAAATTTCGAAACTCTTCTTTAGGAAATGATAGGACTTAATCTCTTACCAGAAATGGTATTACTATTTAACAGACTTTACAAATATTTAGTATGCATTTTGCACTGCGTAATACATATCACTATGTATTCAGCACAGTAATTGTTACTCACTTGGGCATGGTGATGAAGATGTACACGTCTCGTGTTCCATTGCTACACCATCACATATCATGCCACTCTCTGGATTGGTACATGTCCTTGACCTTGACATTGTTCCTGACCCACAGGTCACGCTGCAAGGCGACCAGGGTGACCAGGGTGTCCATATACTCATTTCTGGTGTAGAGATAAATGAATTAGTGAAATCAAGTATGGGCGGGACTAGTTTTTAGTCCCCTCGGACAAAGTCCCGAGGACTTATAGATTTTGTTGTGTCCGTGCTTGCGTCTGTGCGTCTGTTCACATAAATTTCTCGAAGATGCCTGGAGCGATTTCTCTCAAACTTTATACAAGGATTACTCCATATGTCATACGTTTGCAGGTCAATGTTTTGTGATACAATCAAATATGATCACCATTTCTGTCAATGGTTTCAATTCCATTCCATTTCAATTTAATTAACCAGGTGGGGACTATGTCATTGACAATGACTTGTTTTAGGAGGAAAAAACCTGTCCACATCAGCTATCTGAATCAATATAATCACATCCATCAAGACCAACCTCAGCATAGGATTTGACTAGCACTACACAAATTTCTTTTCACAAATAGTGTATACCAACAATACGGCGTATCTATTCCAATACATTTGTGCTTCTTCACTACTTTGCATGTACCACTTGATTGAGAATGTGATCTGATAGTACACCTCTTAATTATTTGAGATTCCATTCAATCCTGTCCAGTTGAAAAGACGGATCACAATGAACAAACATGAACCATGTAAATTAAATCCTTTTAATGTTATAATTCTGTACAAACATCCATCCATCACATTCAGAAGCCTAGGGATGAAACAAATTGTAGTGATAAGAGGGTTAACTTGCTTCTTTTCTAAAGTCTTACCTATACAATCAAATCCATTTCCAAAGTAACCTTCCTGGCAATCACACTTGTACGACCCTTCTGTGTTCATACAGCTAGCGTATGTATCACAATTGTGAATGTTAAGTTCACATTCATCCATGTCTAGGCAACAACAAAAGAAGACATAATCTTGCATATGTTGTTAACATAAACCACTGAATGATAAGATTTTCTATTCACAGTTAACATTTTGGCGACTGTACTGGTGTACCTATAGCAGCTTTACAGATACTTTAGTGTCTCGCAGTATTTTTATGAGCATTCCCAAATATCCTGATTTTCACCTCACCATTAAATCTATTCTTGATAATGTTTTCAAGGATATTCTTCATAGCAGTATTGTCCACATGAAGACTAATTTGCCCAATTTCTCATGTTAATTTGAAGTCAAAGTGTGAAAACAATGTAATTGTAATTTGTAATTTTATTATTCAAAGTCAATGCATCCGTGAATGGATTTTCATGCATTGAATAAAATACATGCAAATATACAGAATAAAAATAAATAAATAATTCATTAAAAGACCAGTATGAAAACATTATGAAACTACACATCAAGAGGATAAGCATAAAAAGTGAGTGCCCACAGAACATTCAATTAAAACAAGCAGGAAGTTGACATGCAGATCGGTCAAGAGATGGCTCAGAAAAGAATAAACAGCCACAGTAAAGTAGTTTAAATTATAGTATTGGCAATGGTTGATGAACGATATTTGAATGAGCGACTGTGGGCTTTAGAAACATGATATGTATGTTAATCAACAATTAAAGTAATTGTATCGATATGTTGAGATGAACAAGCTGTCTTCAGTATATCCAATGTAGTAATGTGACAGACTATCAGTACCTGTACACTCCTTCTCTCCGTCACCTTGGTAACCATCTGGACAGATGCATTCATATGATCCTTCAGTGTTCTCACACACAGCCTCTGGTAAACACTGTGCCTGACCATTTTCACATTCATTCATATCTAACATGACAGATATAGGGAAGAATTTTTATTTAATATCAGTGACATTAGAGAAATCTCCGTTGAATTTACATATTCTTGAAACAGTATAATTTCCTATGATAATGATAGTAGTTCCGCAATGCGAACAAACACTATGGCACAACACCTTGAACAATAGACCTTGTCCACATGATTGTAATTTTCAAGGCCTGGAGTACCTTTCCTAGTAAATAATAATTAGAAACACTATCTACAAGATAATTCTGAATTGTAATACAACTTGGCATGATTCCAGCAGTCCTGCCTGGACAGCTTCATTGAGTTCTCATTCTGCGTATCAAATTAAGAGATACCTCACTGTGATATCTCTCTGTTTTAATTTGCTAATGCTGTTACCTTTCCAATTAAAAAACCATCACAATATAAGGTAGATCCCGAGAGCTTGTATTTATGGAAATAGAGCTCATTGATATCGTATATGCAAATTGCTTTTAATTGCTTAATACGGTTCTGTTTAACTTGATTATTTTATTACTTCCCATTTTGAAGTATCTTTTGATGCACATTGTGTCTTGTGAGAGAATTTTAAATAACAGGCTAGTGGCCCAGTGTTGATCCCAAGTACACTTTGTATTGGAGTATCAGTGATAACCTTGGTCATATTATACAACTGACAAGACAACATAATTCAATGTCAAAGCCTTGTATGTTGATTATAGTGAGATCATTCCCAATGGCTAATCAGAGCCTCATACGTCAAAATTATAAGGTGATTTTTCACACAACAACAGTGGTGACATTCCTATCAGTATTGAATTGAATGAAAAAGTACAGAGCTCCATCAGTTAAGCCGGATTAAAATTGATCTAGGGATTTGTTGCAATTCAGCACATTACAGACCATTCGATATATGAAAGATATTTTCACCAAAATTCACTATTGAATTTGAAACATAAAAGCAAAAGACAGATCCATTGGAAGAAATAAAACATCCAATTCAAATGTTTTTGCTCCATAAATATGTGTGATAATAATATTCGACACTTAATGGTTTGTATTTGACAGTTAATATGATTTGCAGAATGGATTCCTGACGCTAACTCCCCTTAGACCTCAAAATGTGTGAGATACATGTCAAAAAACAACAAAACATCATGAATCTTTTAGGTTATTAATGGACTAGGTCAGTTGTCTCTCACTGGAGTATGAATATGACCTTTCACCATCATTTCCTTGACAACGGTTCAGCCATGTCACATCACCGGCTGAACCATTTACCGGAAGGGGTGGAAAAGTTGTAATTTGTGATAATTGGTAAGGATTAACATGTCACTCCATACTTATTGTGAATGGCTGATTTTTTATTTGTCCCAACAAAGCTGAAATTCACTTATTCAGGTCACCATGAAATGCTGAAGCCATACATATTTGATGAAGGCTTGTTTCCAAGTCTCATAAACATAAAGCCATATTCAAACACTAACATTTATGTCATTCAAAAGTTGGAGAAGTCAACGCTGATATATTTAGCACTAAAAGTACAGTTTTTCAATTAATTATTTGTCGGACTGAAACAAGAATTTTCCTTGAACAAAAAGTACAATGAAATGAGCTGACAAATCATTAACCAACAATCCTCTTTTCACATTCCAGATCCCAGATGTAAGGTCACTGACCTTTACAGATATTACCGTTGCCTTGGTAACCAACAGTACACTGGCACACTTTTCGTGGTCCATTTTGTGTGCAAACCCTGCTGTGATCTAAAATGAGACAAAAATCAAAGGAAACTTTCAGTACAATCATGTAAATACAACAAGATATATGTATATATTTTATCTGACACCTGAAGTTTTGTAATTTTCAAATTATGTTGTATATTAAACTGGAGCTGTGTTCAAATTAACATGAGAAATGGGTCAGTATTTTATTCAATGAAAGCTGTTTTCTTGATGATTTTTATTGGCTTTTTCTTTTCCCCAGCCCTTCCCAAACTCCATTGCAGTCCCTCAGATGAAATCAATGAACACTACATCTACCATTGATGCAATGAATACTGCGATGCAGTGTAAAATAATAGTACAGTGTATTTCTGGTGAAGTTATGAAAGAAAGCTTTAGTTTACAGCATTCTGTTCCAGTATCAAACATAAATAAGTATTTGTTTGAAAATTTGAGCAATCATAGTCCAAGAGTTTTTTACTCCATCTATTGTCACATCTCCAGTAAAAGTGTGTATGGCCATCAGTTTGGTCATCACATCATTTACCATAACCATGAGAGAACATGAATTATTATTATCTGGTATTTTTAGTATCCACACGTCAAATGTAATTTAAAAATTGTGACCCTCACACTCAATCATTTCTGTGTCACCACATCTCACTTTGCCCAAAATGTGGTCAGGTTGTGAATAACTGAACTACTTCATCTACAGGTAGTGTGCATGCTACTGTTCACATCTTTGTTAACATGTTCAGTTTTTCAAACAGAATACCAGTACATGGGATATTTGAAACCTTGTATCAATTCATAAGGTGTTCACAGCTCATGTCTGGTTGATTTGGAACAGAATACTGGAAACTTCACTAAATTCACCAAAAATATATGAGCTAGTATTTTACAGGTCATAGCAGCATTCACAATATCAATGGTAGAATTAGGGTTCATTGATTTCTGCATAACTTATAAGCCCTCCCAGAAGCGTTTGTTCTGAAGAATATCCTTGTTTGACTTAACAGAAAAGGATAGCTTCTCAGAGGAACATGGTCAGTTAGCCAACTGTACAGCTACCTTGGAATATTTTGTGATCATCAAAATAGGGGAATCAGTCATCGTTGCCTTTGTACTGCACTTCAGTAAGAAAATGACCAGCCTACCTAACTGAATGTTGAAATTCCTCTCTGCAATCTGCACTCGTCCCGGGATGCCTTCTTTACTTCCGTAGATGCGTACGCTGACAACTCCAAAGTCTGTCAACTGCATGCTGTGACTGTCCATCGTTGTGCCGTCCACGTCTTCCAGAACTTTAAATTCCAACGGTGACACAGATTTTGTCCAAATGTATTTCATGGCAGAGGCTGGTATGGTGTAGTGGTCTTCTAGATCAATATGCAAATTGTCACCAACGAGATAAGGTCCTAAATCTGTGGAAGATTCAAGGATACAAGAATCAGTTGTTTTCATTGGTCCAGACACATCATGTGACTTTTATTTGCTTACATCACTTTTTACAGAAATGGAGTTGCTGGCAAGCCCTATTAAGTGTACTATAATAAAGGCAAATTCTAGCACACAGAGTGTCTGCTTATTGTTGCATGCTTTGGTTTCATCAACTTCTTTTAATCATTGGTTGGTAAAATAATAAAATCAATGTCAATACATGGAGTTGTTTATTTGTTGTTGCTAATAAAAAATCTACATAATAGTAATCAGTACAAACAAACAAACCCACATGTGTACAAACGTACTTCTATGCACGTTTGCACATGTGGGTTTGTTTGTACCGTGGTCCATTCAAATTCAAGGTTTGACCTATTGTTTTCTTTCATAGAGTTGGACCTCTGGACAGGGAAATAGGGGTGGAAGGGTGACAAAGGGATTGCTTGACCAAAATTGTGATGTTGGTCATTAACTAGCATTCAATATTTGGACATCAAATAAAGAATTTTATAAAAACTAGTTTCTCTTCTTTACTTTTCTCAATATCTCTTTCTTCCACGTTTTTTTTCTCTTACCTACTGGTCGACATTGCACAATGAAATAAACTCTGTTCTTTGATGGGTATCTGACTTCATCATCGTCAAGCTGATACGCTCTGATGTTTTTCTGAAAAGGGAGTTGATCCTCCGATATCTCAATCCAGTATTTGTTTTCGTAGAAGTCGTCCTCTTTGATGGAGATATGGTCAGGCTTTTGCCGTCGTTTGTTAGGTGCATGTTTTCTCCAATCATGCCGGGGGCTGTTATTCTTTCCTTGAAGCTGAGATCACCAAAAATTAAAGAAAGGTCCAAGAATGGCAACATTTTGTCAAGTAAGAAGATCTGACGTAACATGCATGAAAAAAGAAATAGTACTGAAATGTGTTCAATAGATGATCTTGTTCAGTGTTCTCCTATTTCGCAAAAAAATTTCCCAGATGAGACGAGGACAATTCCAAACTTTGCAGTGACTGAGCACTTTTACCGTATACGGATAAATGCAAGTATGCGGTGACTGGGTACATCTTGTGTGATATTTCACATTCATCAATTGGTATGTTAAACTGAAACCTGGCATACATTGAAAGATTCCCCTTAGGGACTGATCAGTTTCTTGGGGGGGTTGTCCGTAAAGTAACCTTACATTTGGTTTGAGAATAAAGTTCAGTTGGTCTCTTCAGAAATTATAAAATGAAATATTTTACTATTTTGTGGACTGGAATTAGTCACAAAGACACATGAATTGCTTAAAATCAGATGGTAACAGGTATTTCTCTGGCATGTACTCAAATTAAAACCAGTGGTTCTGGACTAACTTTTCCTTTAATTCTGCTTGTCTGCCCATAGTATATAATGTTAAAAATGGTGATGTAATTTCAACATTTGGTTATGCTCCATCTTCATACCGAAATAGTAATTTCTTTTACTGTATTAAAAGCAATCATACGCTGGGTGAATCTCTTGATTATGTTTTCATGCACACTGTCAGCAATATTGAACAGCGCCGCTTACGCCAGACTCTGGTAATTTTCAACTTTTCACCTATGGGGCTTCGTACGTGAGAGACAGGTCGCTGACATTTGCTCGGTTGGTGTGTATTCCGATAAAGCAAATATATATTTAGCCGCTATAATCAATGAAAACGGTCTTTACAAAGGAAACCTACATATCTCAAATAAAAATATTATTTGAAATATTTTTACCTGCGGAAATAAGGCGGTAGACCAACGTAATGTTTGTACCACTGTAATTCATCGTGATTGAATTCGCCTTCAATATCTACGTCAAATTTTGCGTCATCGCCCACGTCACGGCTCATCACACAAACCCGTGGCTCTTTGATGACGTCACATAGCGTTGTCGGGGCGATGGTTAGAACTGGTACATACAAAATAAGCAAAAAAGATACAAGTGTTAAATTTTACGCCGCAGTAGGTGGAACTGATAAAAAATAAGTACTGTCAAAGCAGAATTGTCTTTTAATTATGACATTAAATAATAGCTCCCGATATCAAACGTTACTACAAACAGTCTACCTTACGTAGACAAAGTCTTCAGTTTACTAGGCCTATGTGCATAGTTTACAAACAAACAACATCTGGTATCGTATTATGCATATGAAACTTTGGCAGAGAGAGAGAGCAATGTGTCAATCATTTTGATATTACTGTTTTCTGAATAAATGACTTTAGGCCTATCTATAAAAAGAAACAATTTTACCGCACGCAGTAGACGATCAGGGGCCAGTTTCATAATTTGATATTTTGGACGTACCTTGAGCACAGATGTATGCTGGGATACCCAGGATCAAGCATGCTAATAAAAAAACTCGCAATTCCATGGATCGCTGAGCCTACTTCCGAAATTTACATCTTGGTAATGAGATCGGGATGAAAACGTGAGATGAATTAATAAAATGGCTTAGGATATGTAAAACGCATGTTCGGTTATCAAGATGGAACATTCGTCGGGATTCCTTCCAAAGTGTGCGTGGCGCGCAGATGTTAATATTCTCGAATGTGCGCGTTCTCAAGAAGTCGCGCAGAAAAGTTCGAAACCAACGTTCTAAGATGATTTCAGAGGTTGTAATATTTAGCTTGCCGTTTCGTAGTTAGTTTTACTTCGTTAGAAGATGGAAAAAAGTTTATTTTGCTTTTAGGAGAGACCTACTGCCAATCAAACACTACGAAGACAGATGAGGCTTACATGAGTGTACAGCGATGTAAGTGAGTAAAGTATGTGAAATAATGGTATTCCGATTTCACAGCTTGGTGGCGCTGTTGGTGTTGCTTTTTTCGGGTAGGTTTACGCTATATCTTCATAAAATATAATGGTTTTTTATTCACTTTTTTAACATTCTATTTCATCAAGAAATGATTTGATTATGCGAGCATTTAAAGTTCCAATAGGGCTGCATTCACAAACACCATGGAGGGGGTAGCATTGACGGAGATTTGAAAATATCAAGGTTATACTATGTGGGCATTTGAAGGGATTCGGGGACTTAAAGGGGGGACTCGAAATACAATTTCTCTCATTGTTATGAAATATGTGTTGGGTTGTTCATGTACATCGGTAACTTCTGGCTGATTTTCTTGATAGTTTTGTTTTATGTATCTGCTGCAGTTTCTTGTTCTACTCCCTAACACATGATAAAAAGTCCAGCACAGTCATATGTGTACAGTCAGCATTGTTACTGTTTAAAATGGAATGCAAGTCCGGACTAGAATTCATTTCTCATCAATAACAATGATTACGGTCTTTACACATATACAAAATAGTTTACCAAGCAGAATATTTTTTTATTCTTACACAGAACGAAATGCACTGAAAAATTGGCCAAAAGGTACGCCTAATGTCCCGTTTATACAAACATGCTGGTCCATTTTTCCTGACATGGGTGTGAACTCATCCTGTTAAAACCTTTCTTATGTGATCGCTGTTTTATCTGTTGTACAATAAATGTTCAATTATATCAAAACAGCGCCCTTCTTCCCTTGAAGAGAAACACACGCGTATACACATCGAAAAAATCTGTCAATTTCAAAATCCGGCCACTTTTATTTTGAGGGGTGTTTAATTATGGCAAATCTGACGAAAGCATTTGAACGCCTTTTTAAATTTGTAACGGGGGGCATTACAAAAACTCAGAACTTTTGGATTCTCCCGCCCCCACTCCGCCTCAAGTGGTGTTTGTGAATGATGCCTGATAAGCCTATTGACCGATGGGCAAGTGTTATTACATGTTTTTTTTTGTTTTTTGTTTTTTTTGGAAAAGAACTGCACTGTCTTTTTTGTCCTGGAAATTTCAGGAAGACACATCTCTCGGAAAATGACAAGCCTACGAATGCTAGATTCCTCAGCCGAATAGGATAGTTTTCGGAATCCGTGCCACTATCTTACATTTTTCTTTTGGGAGAAGCTTGTTGTGTCAATCACGGACGAAAAAAAAATCTATTTTTTTTACTTCCATGTGTCAATTAAATCTGTGCCTTCCTTCCTTCCGTCTTTGAATTCTCATTCAAGGTATCAACCGCACAACATCAACATGGACAGACTGGTCGTCGTGGTCGGACTGCTCCGTCGACTGTGGTCGCGGAGAAAGATTCAGATTCCGCAAGTGTCTGGTAGACACTTGTGCCGGTTCGTGGATGGAATTGCACGAGTGCACAGAGCTGGATTGTGAGAGCGCTAATACCGCTCGGGAAAACGGTAATTTTGTTTTTATGGTCGATGACTTGTCGTCTGTGGTAGAAGATATTTCTGCGAAAGAGAGCGAAGACGAAGCTTTACATGACGATCTGTTGAAACAACACGAATCATTACAAGGCACATTGCTAAACAACACAATCCAGCTAGGACAACTTTTCTCAAAGCATTCGGCAGAAGTCGAAAGAGTCATTAGTGTCGCTAAGCAAAACGCCAGTAGTAATGGGGATTATGCTGACCACGGCCATGTAAACCGTCTTTTACCAACCATAAGCGAGAAGCCAGAGGAATTGCAAGTGCTAACGGAGAAGCCAAAGGAATTGACAGCCATAACACATACGCCAAAGACATTACCAAACATAACTGAGGAATCGAAGACATTACAAACCCTAACCAATACGCCGAAGAAATTACCAACAATAATCGAAAAGCCAAAGAAATTACCGATCCTCACTGAGGAATCGAAGGCATTACCAACTCTAACTAAGAAAAAGAAGACATTACCAACCCTAACTGAGGAATCGAAAAAATTACCACCCCTAACTTGGGAATCGAAGGAATTACCAGCCCTAACTAGGGAATCGATGAAATTACCAACCCTAACTGAGGAATCAAAGAAATTACCAACGCTAACTGAGGAATCAAAGAAATTACCAACCCTAACTGAGGAATCGAAGACATTACCAACCCTAACTGAGGAATCGAAGAAATTACCAACCCTAACTGAGGAATCGAAGACATTACCAACCCTAACTGAGGAATCGAAGAAATTACCAACGCTAACTAAGGAATCAAAGAAATTACCAACCCTAACTGAGGAATCGAAGACATTACCAACCCTAACTGAGGAATCGAAGACATTACCAACCCTAACTGAGGAATCAAAGACATTATTAACCCTAACTGAGGAATCAAAGAAATTACCAACCCTAACTGAGGAATCGAAAAAATTACCACCCCTAACTGAGGAATCGAAGGAATTACCAGCCCTAACTAGGGAATCGATGAAATTACCAACCCTAACTGAGAAGCCAAAGAAATTACCAACCCTAGCCCATAAGCCGAAGACATTACCAACCCTAACCAAGAAGCATAAGAAATTATCAACTCTAACTGAGAAGCCACAGAAATTACCAAACCTAACCAAGAAGCCGAAGACATTACCAACCCTAACCAAGAAGCATAAGAAATTATCAACCCTAACCAAGAAGCCAAAGAAATTACCAACCCTAACCAAGAAGCCGAAGACAATACCAACCATAACAAAGAAGCCAATGAAATTAAGAAAACTTGCCCATAAGTCGA
The DNA here is from genome assembly GCF_041260155.1 of Ptychodera flava. Taxonomy (NCBI): domain Eukaryota; kingdom Metazoa; phylum Hemichordata; class Enteropneusta; family Ptychoderidae; genus Ptychodera; species Ptychodera flava. The sequence goes on from NC_091934.1 coordinate 17,073,325, forward strand.
AGACATTACCAACCCTAACCAAGAAGCATAAGAAATTATCAACCCTAACTGAGAAGCCAAAGAAATTACCAAACCTAGCCCATAAGCCGAAGACATTACCAACCCTAACCAAGAAGCATAAGAAATTATCAACCCTAACGGAGAAGCCAAAGAAATTACCAAACCTAACCAAGAAGCCGAAGACAATACCAAGCATAACAAAGAAACCAATGAAATTACCAAACCAAGCCCACAAGTCGTTACCAACCCTAACCAAGAAGCCGAAGATAATACCAACCCTAACCGAGAAGCCGAAGAAATTATCTGTAGTTCCGACGCAATCACTGAGACCTGTGCAAGATACCCAAAGTAAGGTTTATTGATATCAACAGGGAGTCTACGCAATGTCTTGGGGTTGTCTTTAGAAATATGTCCCATCTCATGCCCTCCCTGAGGGAAAGGCTTAACCAATGGATATGAATTGTTGAATTGCATCCATAGATTTCGTTTGTTTCTGGATCATTCAGTAACGAGAGGTCGACAAGTGTGACAAAGCAATGCAAAACTAAGAGAAAACAGGGGCTTAAAACTTGCACCAACTTTGAACATTATTCAAATTCAAAATTTGACAGAAAGAAATGTTTGTTAGACAAATAATAGTGGTAAAAAACATTCCCCGCTATTTCAGAATATAAAACAACGACGGCGTCTCTCGTTCGATTGAAAATGTACTATCCGGAGCATCATATCCAAAATGTAACCAAGGCAACAGCACGCTGGAGCGAGTGGATGCCATGGTCAGAGTGCTCAGTGACGTGCCACAATGGCAGTCGCAGAAGGCGCCGTTCATGTCGGGCGCCAACTGGTGGCGTCGATGAGACAGGCTGTATGGGGGCAGCGTTGGAAGCGATCGAGTGCTATTCTGGTCCTTGTGGTGGTGAGTAGATCGCAACGGGGAGGGGGGGGGGGGGCTGATAAATGGTGCAGAGATGGTTGATAGTCGAAAACACGACTATTTTGAACTTAGAAGGACAGTGACATTCTGTGACAATCTATGAAAATACATTTTCGAAGAGAAATACCAAGACCAAAACAAAGAATTGTTCTCACATTTGACTTGACACGTTCAAAGGCGCGAAGCAGTATAAGTAATTGTACTTGACGAATTGATGAAATGCGGTAAAAAATGAAAAAGAGCATCATTTGACAGAAGCCCGAAAGAAAATTTTCAATCCTCATTTCACCGAATAAGTTCTTCACTCACTTTGTTCAGTGCAAATTCACTGTGTTGCTGTTTGTCAAACCAACTTTGTGATTTGCGTGCGTGACTGTGCGACAAAGTTATTGCGATGGTCAGGTTGGGGTGCGTGGACACCGTGTTGTGATGGCATTCAAGAGCGCCACAGGGAATGTAACAACCCGGCTCAGGTGGGGAACGGGGAGCGTTGCCATGTCATTGTCATAGATACGAAGGACTGTAGTGAAGACTCCTGTGCTGAACTCGAAGGTGCTGATACACATGTATAAAGCCAATGAGATATTCCGACATTTGAACAAAAATACTGAAATAACTTAACAATATTAACAATTCTCCTACACGCATCAAGTCGTAGCACTGTTCATGATGGCGTGTGTTTTACATTGGCTTTAAAGGTATACTGTCACCTGTTCCAATTTTGCCACAGTTACCATGAAAAGAGAAAATCTAACCAGTGACAGATTTTAAGCCGGTGGCCGCTTTTTAAAACAATCGCCCGCACATGGGCATTTTGAATACCAAGGAACGCCCCTTTGACCATATATGGGCATATTTAGATTACAGGTGACTGTATACCTTTAATGGAAGTATAAAGCTAATTAAAGTTCCCACTTTTGAACAAAACACTGCAGTGACTTCACAGCAGTAACAAATTAGAAATTTGTATACACATCAAGTCACATATATATTGTTTTACTTTTAGCTTGGGGTTTGTTTTACACTCGTTTTCTGTCAAATTAGGTTGGTCACGCTGGTCGGTTTGGTCGCCGTGTTGCCATGGTAAACAAGAAAGAAATAGGACTTGCTACAAGACTGAACCGGACATTGAAAGTTGTCAGGGCAACGCCTCGGAATTTGCAAATTGTGATTCAGACGAATGCCAGTTGCAGCAAAGAGAAGGTAACTTTACCTGAAATTGTCTCTCCAACGCCATCAGCAAACAAGTCTTTCGTCGCAAAGATATTGAAAACGTCATACTATAGGTCGCAAGTTAATATCGTTTTACAACAAAGGCGCAAAAAAGCTTGGTTTTACATCATATCATTGTAATAAAAATCTTAGACTGAAAACGAATTTAAGCTATACGCTAGAATTTGACATTCTATGCCTTACAACTTATGCGACATGAAAAAGATTACACACTATCTGGCGTGGCCATGGAGGGCTATGGCTACCGTTTGTTTGTCTCTCTGATGGGCCGTGGTTTACCAGAAACACATCGCAATTTTCCGAGTCCGTAGGCAGAAGTAAATGACAATATTCTCCGTTTTAGAACCAGGTTTCAAGGGCAGTAGATGGTCGGAATGGTTGCCATGGACACCATGCTCTAAATCTTGCGGCCTTGGTAACCGCACGCGATCGCGCGGTTGCGTCGCGCCTGACCATATCGATGGTCGAGAGGTGGCCTGTACGGGAGCATCAAAGCAGACCGAAGCTTGCAATGGGAACATTACTTGTCCGGCTTCAGGTGAGTCGGATGCTTCACGTGTCGCCATCACTTCATGTTCAACCCGCACCAAGTAAGGGAGTGTCTTGTTGGCACTGGTCTTAATTTTGTTTCGGGGAGGCGGTCATTAAAGGGCCACTAGCTGTAACGCTTGATGATTTTTCCCACTGTTTTTGTTTTTAATGTCGACTACAGTTTCTTGTTTTACTCGTCAATGTATGTTCAGATACACAGTATTCAGCTTGTCAACTCAGCCTATACATGTGTACAATGCATTGTTTTGTTTACGAGTGAATTCTGATCCGGACTTGTAAATAATAACGGTATACTTTACCGTGTAGACGCTAGTTGATAAGCTGATAAAAAGTGGGTGTTTAAACATGTTTTCGGGAGTAGAACAAGGAATTATGGTTCACATTCAAAATAAAAATGGTGAAATTATCATCAAAAATTAGCTTTACTGGGTTGATCATAAGTTCACAATTGCTCTTGTATACATAATTATCACATATTTTAGTCACTTTTTTTTCAGCCGGCCTGTTTGTTCGTTGGTTACAAAGTGTGTTTGTTTTATTTATTCGTTCTTTGTCTTTGTGTTTTATCATTTTTTTTCTGTATGCTGTTTATCGCTTTATTTGTTTGTTTCTTTGTTTATTCGTTTGTTATTCAGTCTGAGGTCCTTATGGTAGAATTTTAGGGAATCGTCACGCGTTGGGAATCGTCTGCATATATTCCATTAAAAAGCGCCGCTTACGGCGGGTACTGTATGTTTCAGCTTTTCAGTCAGGTATCGTCTGCGCTACGTGACGGACAGGTCGATAACATTTGCACAATATTGTGAATGGGTTCCAATTGGAAAATTTTATACATATTCAGCCGCGATGTATCACCAAAAATTTTGTAAAAGGAAATGCAGATATGTTATATATATCATTTTCACCATTTTACTAGTCGAAATAAGGTAGTAGATAGACGTAATGTTTGTACCAGAGTCATTCCACAGTAAAATGCAACCACTGTGTGCCACTATCAACATTTTTCATTTGTGAGAACCTTGTTGTGTCATTTTAATCTGTACCTTCCTTCCTTCCGTCTTTGAATTCTCATTCAAGGTATCAACCGCACAACATCAACATGGACAGACTGGTCGTCGTGGTCGGACTGCTCCGTCGACTGTGGTCGCGGAGAAAGATTCAGATTCCGCAAGTGTCTGGTAGACACTTGTGCCGGTTCGTGGATGGAATTGCACGAGTGCACAGAGCTGGATTGTGAGAGCGCCAATACCGCTCGGGAAAACGGTAATTTTGTTTTTATGGTCGATGACTTGTCGTCTGTGGTAGAAGATATTTCTGCGAGAGAGAGCGAAGAGGGGGCTTTTCATGACGATCTGTTGAAACAACACGAATCATTACAAGACACATTGCTAAACAATACAATCCAGCTGGGAGAGCTTTTCTCAAAGCATTCGGCAGAAGTCGAAAGAGTCATTAGTGTCGCTAAGCAAAACGCCAGTAGTAATGGGGATTATGCTGACCACGGCCATGTAAACCGTCTTTTACCAACCATAAGCCGAGAATCCAGAGGAATTGCAAGTGCTAACCAAGAAGCCGAAGGAATTAACAGCCATAACACATGCGCCAAAGGCATTACCAAACATAACTGAGGAATCAAAGAAATTACCAACCCTAACTGAGGAATCGAAGAAATTACCAACCCTAACTGAGGAATCAAAGAAATTACCAACCCTAACTGAGGAATCAAAGAATTACCAAGCCTTACTGAGGAATCAAAGAAATTACCAATCCTAACTGAGGAATCGAAGATATTACCAACCCTAACTGAGGAATCAAAGAAATTACCAACCCTAACTGAGGAATCAAAGAAATTACCAACCCTAACTGAGGAATCGAAGAAATTACCAACCCTAACTGAGGAATCAAAGAAATTACCAACCCTAACTGAGGAATCAAAGAAATTACCAACCCTAACTGAGGAATCGAAGAAATTACCAACCCTAACTGAGGAATCAAAGAAATTACCAACCCTAACTGAGGAATCGAAGAAATTACCAACCCTAACTGAGGAATCGAAGAAATTACCAACCCTAACTGAGGAATCAAAGAAATTACCAACCCTAACTGAGGAATCAAAGAAATTACCAACCCTAACTGAGGAATCGAAGAAATTACCAACCCTAACTGAGGAATCAAAGAAATTACCAAGCCTTACTGAGGAATCGAAGAAATTACTAAGCCTTACTGAGGAATCAAAGAAATTACCAACCCTAACTGAGGAATCAAAGAAATTACCAACGCTAACTGAGGAAACAAAGAAATTACCAACCCTAACTGAGGAATCAAAGAAATTACCAACGCTAACTGAGGAATCAAAGAAATTACCAACCCTAACTGAGGAATCAAAGAAATACCAACCCTAACTGAGGAATCGAAGACATTACCAACCCTAACTGAGGAATCAAAGAAATTACCAACCCTAACTGAGGAATCAAAGAAATTACCAACCCTAACTGAGGAATCAAAGAAATTATTAACCCTAACTGAGGAATCAAAGAAATTACCAACCCTAACTGAGGAATCAAAGAAATTACCAACCTTAGCTGAGGAATCAAAGAAATTACCAACCCTAACTGAGGAATCAAAGAAATTACCAACCCTAAATGAGGAATCAAAGAATTACCAACCCTAACTGAGGAATCAAAGAAATTACCAACCCTAACTGAGGAATCAAAGAAATTACCAACCCTAACTGAGGAATCAAAGAAATTACCAACCCTAACTGAGGAATCAAAGAAATTACCAACCCTAACTGAGGAATCAAAGAAATTACCAACCCTAACTGAGGAATCAAAGAAATTACCAACCCTAACTGAGGAATCGAAGACATTACCAACCCTAACTGAGGAATCGAAGAAATACCAACCCTAACTGAGGAATCAAAGAAATTACCAACCCTAACTGAGGAATCGAAGAAATTACCAACCCTAACTGAGGAATCAAAGAAATTACCAACCCTAACTGAGGAATCGAAGACATTACCAACCCTAACTGAGGAATCGAAGAAATTACCAACCCTAACTGAGGAATCGAAGAAATTACCAACCCTAACTGAGGAATCAAAGAAATTACCAACCCTAACTGAGGAATCAAAGAAATTACCAACCCTAACTGAGAAACTAAAGAAATTACCAACCCTAACTGAGGAATCGAAGAAATTACCAACCCTAACTGAGGAATCAAAGAAATTACCAACCCTAACTGAGGAATCGAAGACATTACCAACCCTAACTGAGGAATCGAAGACATTACCAAGCCTAACTGAGGAATCGAAGAAATTACCAACCCTAACTGAGGAAGCAAAGAAATTACCAACCCTAACTGAGGAATCGAAGAAATTACCAACCCTAACTGAGGAATCAAAGAAATTACCAACCCTAACTAAGAAATCGAAGAAATTATCAACCCTAACTGAGGAATCGAAGAAATTACCGAACATAACACATAAGCCGAAGACATTACCAACCCTAGACCATAAGCCGAAAAGATTACCAACGCTAACTGAGAAAAAGAAGAAATTACCAATCCTTACTGAGAAGCCAAAGAAATTACCAAGGTTAACTGAGGAAACGAAGACATTACCAACCCTAAATGAGAAACCAAAGAAATTGCCAACCCTAGCCCATAAGCCGAAGAAGTTACAAGAGCTAACCGAGAAGCCGAAGATGATACCAACCCTAACCGAGAAGCCGAAGAAATTATCTTTAGTTCCGACGCAATCACTGAGACCTGTGAAAGATACCCAAAGTAAGGTTTATTGATATCAACAGGGAGTCTACGCAATGTCTTGAGGTTGTCTTTAGAAATATGTCCCATCTCATGCCCTCCTTGAGGGAAAGGCTTAACCAATGGATATGAATTGTTGAATTCCATCGATAGATTTCGTTTGTTTCTGGATCATTCAGTTACAAGAGGTCGACAAGTGTGACAAAGCAATGCAAAACAAAGCCAAACTAAGAGAAAACAGGGGCTTAAAACTTGCGCCAACTTTGTACATTTTGCAAATTCAAATTTGAAAGAAAGAAATGTCTGTTATACAAATAATAGTGGTAAAAAATATTCCTCGCTATTTCAGAAAATAAAACAACGACGGAGTCTCTCGTTCGATTGAAAATGTACTATCCGGAGCATCATATCCAAAATGTAACCAAGGCAACAGCACGCTGGAGCGAGTGGATGCCATGGTCAGAGTGCTCAGTGACGTGCCACAATGGCAGTCGCAGAAGGCACCGTTCATGTCAGGCGCCCACTGGTGGCGTCGATGAGACAGGCTGTGTGGGGGCAGCGTTGGAAGCGATCGAGTGCTATTCTGGTCCTTGTGGTGGTGAGTAGATCGCAACGGGGAGGGGGGGGGAGCTGATAAATGGAGCAGAGATGGTTGATAGTCGAAAACACGACTATTTTGAACTTAGAAGGACGGTGATATTCTGTGACAATCTATGAAAATACATTTTCGAAGAGAAATACCAAGACCAAAACAAAGAATTGTTCTCACATTTGACTTGACACGTTCAAAGGCGCGAAGCAGTATAAGTAATTGTACTTGACGAATTGATGAAGTACGGTAAAAAATGAAAAAGAGCATCATTTGACAGAAGGCCGAAAGAAAATTTTCAATCCTCATTTCACCGAATAAGTTCTTCACTCACTTTGTTCAGTGCAAATTCACTGTGTTGCTGTTTGTCAAACCAACTTTGTGATTTGCGTGCGTGACTGTGCTACAAAGTTATTGCGATGGTCAGGTTGGGGTGCGTGGACACCGTGATGTGATGGCATTCAAGAGCGCCACAGGGAATGTAACAACCCGGCTCAGGTGGGGAACGGGGAGCGTTGCCATGGCATTGTCATACGAAGGACTGCAGTGAAGATTCCTGTGCTGAACTCGAAGGTGCTGATATACATGTAGCCAATGAGATACTCTGACATTTGAACAAAAATACTGAAATAACTTAACAATATTAACAATTCTCCTACATGCATCACGATTTTACATTGGCTTTAGTGGAAGTATAAAGCTAATTAAAATTCCGACTTTTGAACAAAACACTGCAATGACTTCACAGCAGTAGCAAATTAGAAACTTGTATACACATCAAGTCACATATATCGCATTTTAGCTTGGAGTTTGTTTTACACTCGTTTTCTGCCACATCAGGTTGGTCACGATGGTCGGTTTGGTCGCCGTGTTGTCATGGTAAACAAGAAAGAAATAGGACTTGCTACAAGAGTGAACCGGGCATTGAACATTGTCAGGGAAACGCCTCGGAAGTTGCAAATTGTGATTCAGACGAATGCCAGTTGCAGCCAAGAGAAGGTAACTTTAAATTCAAGGTTTGGTACAAAGTAATGAAAACAAGACATTACCTGAAATCGTCTCTTCAACGCCATCAGCAAACAAATCTTTCGTCGCAAAGATATTGAAAACGTGATACGATAGATCGCAAGTTACTTAATTTAAAAGCAAAGGCGCAAAAAGGTTTGTTTTAACATCACATCATTATAATTAAAATATTCCACTGGGAACGAATTGAAGCGTACGCTAGAATTTGAGATTTTATGCCTACAGATTATGCGACAGGGAATAGGTTACACACTACGTGGCAATGAAGGCTATGGCTACCGTTTGTCAACACGAAACACATTGCAATTTTCCGAGTCCGTAGGCTGAGGGAAATAAAATTAAAAATATTCTCCTTTTAGAACCAGGTTTCAAGGGCAGTAGATGGTCAGAATGGCTGCCATGGACACCATGCTCTACATCTTGCGGCCTTGGTAACCGCACGCGATCGCGCGGTTGCGTCGCGCCTGACCATATCGATGGGCGAGAGGTGGCCTGTACGGGTCTATCAAGGCAGACCGAAGCTTGCAATGGGAACATTACTTGTCCAGCTCCAGGTGAGTCGGATGCTTCACGTGTCGCCATTACTTCATGTTCAACCCGCACCAAGTAAGGGAGTGTCTTGTTGGCACTGGTCTTGATTTTGTTTCGGGGAGGCGGTCGTTTAAAGGGCCACTAGCTGTAACTCTTGGTGATTTTTTTCAGTTTTTTTAATCTCAACTACCAGTTTCTTGTTCTACTGTTCAAACTATATCGAGATACACAGTATTCAACTTGTCAACTCTGCCTGTACATGTGTACAATGCATTGTTATTGTCGACGGGTGAATTCTGGTCCGGACTAGTAAATAATAACGGTACACTTTACCCTGTAGACCACAGTCACCTGTGGTCTATTCCGCTCTGCGTCTATGCGCCCCATAGACGTGTGTACTGCCTGAGAAGAAGAAGCATTTTTGAAGCAGATTAAGTATCAGTTATGAATTTTGAGAATGATAGGGAACGATCGACGGTTACATGATAGATGAACTTGCTAATTTTCACGTTAAAATCAAACGCCGAAGATGACATGGCGGCATATCCCTATACGAAATAGCCATTTGGTTTCCTGACTTTCTTCTTCTCAGGAATATGTACACACGTCTATGCATATTGGGCGCATAGACGCAGAGCGGAATGACCACAGGTGACTGTGTGTAGACGCTAGTTGATAAGCTAATAAAAAGTGGGTGTTTAAACATGCTTTGGGGAGTAGAACAAGGAATTATGCATGGTTCACATCCAAAATAAAAATGGTGAAATTATCATCAAAAATTAGCATTACTTGGGCTTTAAACGTGCTTTGGGGAGTAGAACAGGACCTGCAAGACTTTCAATCAAAAATTGTTAAAAATCATCGTACGTTGGCAAATGAGAGAGGAGGACCATTTCGTTACAAGGTGATTGCGGACGTTGATCGTTAGTTTCACAATTGCTCTTGTATACATAATTATCACATATTTTTAGTCACTTTTTTCAGTTAGCCTGTTTGTTGGTTGGTTACAAAGCGTGTTTGTTTTACTTATTCGTTCTTTGTCTTTGTTTTTCATTTTCTTTTTCTGTATATTGTTTATCGCTTTATTTTTTTGTTTGTTTGTTTACTCGTTTTTTATTCACATCTGAGGTCCCTATGGTAAAACTTTAGGGAATCGTTACGCGTAGGGAATCGTCTGCAATTCCATTAAAAAAGCGCCGCTTACGGCGGATACTGTATGTTTCAGCTTTTCAGTCAGGTATCGTCTGCGCTACGTGACGGACAGGTCGATAACATTTGCACAATATTGTGAATGGGTTCCAATTGGCAAATTTTATACATATTCAGCCGCGATGTATCAACGAAAAATTTGTGTAAAAGGAAATGTAGATATGTCATAAATACCATTTTCGCCATTTTACTAGTGGAAATAAGGTAATAGACGGATGTAATGTTTGTACCACTGTTAATCTTCAGATTGAATTTGCCTGCAATACCTACGTCAAATTTTGCGTCATCGCCTACGTCACGGTTCATTATGCAATCCCGGAGCCTCTGATGACGTCATAGAACGTTGTCTTGGAGACACCCAGCGCTTGTGCATACAAAATACACAGAAAAAAAACATATTTGGTTAAAATTTACGTTGTCGCTAGTGAGTGGTTGACTTACCTTGAGCACAGATGCATGCTGGGATACCCATGATCAATAATGCTGATAGAAATACCAGCAATTCCATGGATCGCTGAGCCCACTTCCCAAATTTACATCATGGCAATGAGATCGGGATGAAAACGTGAGATGAATTGACAATGTTGCTGAGAATATGTCAAACGCGTGGTCAGTAATGGTGATTGAACATTCGAAGGGATCCATTCTAAAGCGTGTTGGGCGCGCAGATATGATTCTTAGAATGCGCGCGCAGTTTAGAAACAGTACAGGAAAGTTCGACACCAACGTTACTGGATGCTTTCAGGGATTCGATGAGATAGAATATTTTGCCTTCCCGTTTTCTAGTTAGTTTTACGTGATCATTGCAAAACTTGATATTGCTTTTAGGACGCTTGTACCAATCAACGCGAAAACCGATGAGGCGTAATGAGGGTACAGTGATGTAGGGGTGTTTTTAATTTTAAAGTCTGTGAAATAATGATATTCTTATTTCACGGCTTGGTAGCATTGGCTTTGCTATTTTCGGGTAGGTTTAGTATATACCTTTTTGCAAATGTCATGTGTTCTCCTTTCAAACATTTAACATTTCGTTTTATATTGAAATTGTTTCATTCTGCGTTACTTTATGTGTTTCAGTAATGTGCAGATGTTTTTCGTAGTTTTAAAAGCGGCATTGACTTTGAATTTCTATCTTAGGCTGACGTCACAATGTGACTGTGGAATAAAATTCTCTCCCAACATGGCAGGTTTCCGAGATCAATGCTTGGCTCTTGAGTGAAATATGCCAGTCTTCGAAATCCGTGCTACCTATTTATTACAAACTTGTTGTCCCAATTGTATCTATAACTTCCTTCCGTCTTTAAATTCTTATTCAAGGTGTAAATCGTACAGCATCAACATGGACAGACTGGTCGTCGTGGTCGGACTGCTCCGTCGACTGTGGCCGGGGAGAGAAACTCAGACTGCGCACTTGCTTGGAAGAGACTTGCCCTGGCTCGTGGATGGACTTGCAAGAGTGTATAGAGCTGGACTGTGAGAGCGCTAATACCGCTGGGAAGAACGGCACTTTTGTTTTTATGATCGATGAGTTGTCGTCTGTGGTGAGTGACATTTCTGCGACAGAGAGCGAGGAGACTTCCCGCGACGAACTGTTGAAACAACACGAATCATTACAATACATGTTGCTGAACAATACAATCCAGCTGGGACACCTGTTCTCTGGGCAGTTGGAAGAAGTGGGAAAAGTCGTCGATGTCTCCATGAAAAAACAAGAAGCCGGCGAATCTGGAGAGGAAGCAGATCACAGCCACATAATACATTTTATATCAACTCTAACCAAGAAACCAAAGGCATTGTCAATCACTCCAAGGCCAACACCCCGCCCAGGACATTATATTCACGGTAAATATTATTGTTATGAAAGAATTCGCGTTAAAGTAGCATGCGCCTCGAAAGTGAAAGACTTGTACTTTTGCTCAAAGTTTCCTCGAGGAATCTTTCAAACATTCACTTTCAAAATCAAGCATGAAAGTTTGGTCACCGCGCAAATTTTGGTACTAGAGAAACGAATTATCTAAGATTTACCGACATTTGAAATTCAAAATGGCAGCCATCCCTGTATTAACTCTACGGAGAAAAATAAAATTTTCGATTTTCGAAAAACTAAGACGGTGAAAGTTTTTCATAAGCAAAGGGCTTCAAAATGAGCCCTCACAAGTGGTAGGTCAGAAAAGAATTGGAAAAGTTTGAGAGTCCAAATATCTTTCCCCGAGGCGCATTCTACCTTAAGATTACATTTACCCATCATCTTGGGGATGGGGTTAAATTTCATGCAGGGATATTTTAACTTTTTACTCATGAGCTCAGAAACAGCAGGTTTAAAGAAAACGAGACAAGAAAGTTGTGAGAGGTACAAAAGTAGAGCCTGTTTTTCTTTTAAGTAAATGTTAATTCGAAAATGATCAATGAATGCTTGGCAATGAAAATGAGATTCGTCGAAAACATTATCAATTCGTTTTAGAAATTGAGACTTCGAGACCATCTCTTTTTCGACTGAAAATGTATTATCCCAACGCCAACGTCCCAGGTGTCACCAAGGAAACGGCACACTGGAGTGAATGGATGCCATGGTCGAAGTGCTCAGTGACGTGTCACTATGGAAGTCGCAGGAGGCATCGTTCGTGTCAGATGCCCGCTGGTGGCGTCGATGAGACAGGCTGTAAGGGGCCAATGATCGAAATGATCGAGTGCAACGCTGGGCCTTGTCATGGTGAGTAGATCGGAATAGGATGGAGAGAGCAGACGAATATAATAGATATGGTGCATAGTCGAAGGAACCGGGTACACTAAACAGCAATACTCTTAGACAATCGTATAAAATACATCGCTAACAGAGAGAAATGATTAGACGAAAGATTAAAACCGTTTTTTTTTGTACTTTCTTTTGAACGAACTCATTTTTAAACAGTCATAGGGACATGTGTGACATGAGTTGCTGAAGACGATAAAAAAACATCATTTGAAAGGGGCGCAAAAGACAATTTTAATCTTCGCTTGGACGGAAAAACTCGCCTCTTTGCGCCCAATCCATAAGTCAATATTATTCGTTGGTTAGACAGACCCATTTTATTATCATTGCTGTTTGCGCATCACTAAACCATGCCCGTGATTCTGTTTTCTTTCAAAGTCAATGGTGGTTGGTCAGGTTGGGGTGCGTGGACACCGTGTTGTGATGGTATTCAAGAGCGCCACAGGGAGTGTGACAACCCGGCTCCGGTAGGAAGCGGAGAGCGTTGTCATGGTATTTTTATGGAAACGCTGGACTGTGACGAAGACAGATGCACTGGACTCGAAGGTGTGGTGATACATGTACAGAACTCATGAAAATCCAACACTAGAACGAGATAAGGAATTATAAACTTCACAGCTGTACCAATTGAGTAAGCCGTCCTGAACGTCAAGTGAAAACTTATGGCTCTCCTGTGTAGGGGCAGCCAGAATGACTGCCCCGCAGAGCAGTGTGGGTAACCGAGATTGGTGAAAAATTTGCTGTTATCACAGTCGTTTGGTGGGCTATTCAGCTCTGGGACTATTCCACCCATAGACGAGTGTACAGAAGCGAGAAACAACCCTCTCGCTTCTGTACACTCGTCTATGGGTGGAATAGTCCCAGAGCTGAATAGCCCACCAAACGACTGTGCTGTTATCTTTATTTGTTTGACTCTCTCCCTTTTTTCACATCAGGTTGGTCACGATGGTCGGTTTGGTCTCCTTGCTGCCTTGGGCAACAAGAAAGAAAGAGGACTTGCCACGGGCCTGAACCGAGTATTGTAGGTTGTCATGGAGACGCCTTGGAAGTCGCGCATTGTGATTTAGATGAATGCCATTTGCAGCTCGGAGAAGGTAACTTCACAATTTATGGTTGGAAACTAATAATTACAACCGTAACTTCACAATTTATGGTTGGAAACTAATAATTACAACCGTAACTTCACAATTTATGGTTGGAAACTAATAATTACAACCGTAACTTCACAATTTATGGTTGGAAACTAATAATTACAACCGTAACTTCACAATTTATGGTTGGAAACTAATAATTACAACCGTAACTTCACAATTTATGGTTGGAAACTAATAATTTCAACCGAACAGCAAACTTACACCTTTCGACAAAGTAAACATTTAAAATACTAAACTACACTGCATAGATTATTAAACTGACGATTTATTTTTCATAACATAACATATTTGAAGCTTTGAAGACTGATTGCCCGTTTACTTTCGTTTCCATGATATAACAAGGTTGGTCTGACTGGGGTCCCTGGAAGGCGTGCTGTGATGGTCTGAAAGAGAGGTCTCGATTGTGTAAGAATGACGATGTGCCGTGTGAGGGGCGTGGTGTTGAGACGCTCGACTGCGAGGAAGAGGAGAATGATCAGTGTGCGAGGAAAACGACAGGTTGGTAGTAGAGTAGATCCGTCACTCGAGGGCGCTCCCTACGCCCCCCCTTCCCCCGTAAGAGGTGCGGAGCGTAGGGAGCGTCCGAGTGCCACGGACCTTTCAGTGTAATAGTGGTGCTGCTGTTGTCCCACAGGCCCCCAGTTGCATGTACCAATAGTCAGATGCCGCCAACTGGTAAATTTCATTAATTTCGCAAAACCATCACAAAACATGTTTTGAAGGCTGATATACCGACTTTACTTAGTTTTGACCTTGACCTTAAATTTAGAGGGGAAAGTAGAGCTGTTCGTAACTGCCCCCTTACTGGCATACACGGAAAATGTGCCCTCCCACTGGATTTTGATGCCCACTGCCCTCAAGTATCTATGGTCTGCCCGCTCCCCTCTCCCCACAACAATTCAAACTCCCCATTGCCCTCTCCCACTACTGAAATTCCCCATTGCCCACTACATGCCCACTAGGCAACTTAGATCAATGCAAAATCTTGCGAGTGGTTAGCAGTATATCTTGGAACATTGCTATACCTTATCTATAACTGAGAATATGTATACTATATATATATATATATATATATATATATATATATATATATATATATATATATATATATATATATATATATATATATATATATATATATATATATATATATATACACTATATATTTTCTGAAAGCCTTGAAATTTATGCATCTGTACACGTTCATCTGAACTAACCAATAGTCTCCCTTCTAGAACCAGGTTTCACGGGCAGTAGATGGTCGGAGTGGTTGCCATGGACACCATGCTCTACATCTTGCGGCCCTGGTAACCGCACGCGAACGCACCGTTGCATCACGCCTTACCATGTTGATGGGCGAGAGGCGACCTGTACGGGTCCATCGAAGCAGACCGAAGTTTGTAATGGGAACGTGACTTGCCAAGGTGAGTCGCTTCGGCTACCGCCGATAAAGGTTTGTGATCGACTCGCTCCGAATCCTGCACCCTCAGTGCAGCATAGGAAGAAGGGGATACTCCGGAATATACGCACTGAGACAAGTCCGTCCGTGAATATTGGCATATTGAACGTTACGAGGAATAAATAAATATATCCGGAAACCAAATCTTTCTCTTAGCATGAGTTCTTGAAGGATTTTTTGCTCAAGAAATGATTTGTGTCGAACGAACGAAACCCTTGCTTTCTTGAAGCATTTGCACTATGAAAATCCCATAAGGCATTGTATAATAGACCTAGTGGTAATTCAATCCAAATTTCTACTCCGCGAGAATTTTGATGAGGTACTGTCGTCAACCATTTATTTTATTTTGTTTTCAGGCAAGAAACGTGTGAGGATATCACCGGAAAGAATAAGAAACTTCAAGAACACACGCAAAGGTTTCACCGGCCTGTTGATATCGACAGCGGGACTGTTGATGTTGGGCTTCATGGTGTTGCTTTGTATTGCTGCCTATCGAAGATTGCGCCGTAGAGGGCGCAAACCCTACAAGGCAGTTCTTGGAGAAAGTCCCGAACTCATAGACTGGGACTAGTAAAATAGGCCTCAGTCGGGCGGAGGGTATTCACGCAGTGCTTCCGATGAAGGGCTGTCATATTACAAGACTAATATGAGGTCGAAAATTCACCTCTTGCTTACTGTTTAAAGTGTAAAATGTATGACATCGTGTGGTCATGTTTACAAACATCTAGGCCTACGAGGATGAACCTATTGTCAATGCTGCATGAAATACCGCTAAAATACATTTTCTTCTGTATTCCTTAAGATAACATGTGGCATGGACACTTCAGCGTATACCCCATGAATAACATTTGAACGATGTGTTAACATATTATGTAAATGGTATGTGATTTGAAATGAATACAGTAAAGGATCTGTTAATTCCGCGTTTTAATGTACTTATAAATGGTTGTTACTGACTAGAACAATTAGATTAACAATGTGTTGACATATTGTGTAAATTGTATGTGATTTGAAATAAATTCAGAAAATGACCCTTACTTGTAAATAGTTGTCAAGGACCAGAACACTTGGACTCACATTGTATCGACGTCATTAACATTGTGCTCCGAGACGCGTATAACAAGTAATGCTTGATTGCTGTCTTATTTTGTTACTATGGTGAACGTCGAACTTTTAGGCAATCAAACGCATCAGATAATAGACGAAAAACAGTGACAAAAGTTCGCGTAGGATTTCCAAAGGACAAATACGAGACACGGCGAAGGAGAAAGAAATCGTTACAAAACCAGTGCTAAGTGCCGAGACACCAAGTTGTGGCAGTATAAATCTTTATTAGCAATAAATATCACAGCCAAACGTATTAAGGTAGAACGCACCTCGGGGACAGACATTCGGACTCTCAAACTTTTACAGTTCTTTTCTGATATACCACATGTGGGGGTTCATTTTAAAGTTCTTTGTGAAAGAAAACTTTTCACCGGCTTAGCTTTTTGAAATTCGAAAATTTTTATTTTTCGCCATAGAGTTAACAAGGGATGGCGGCCATTTTGAATTTCTAATATCGGTAAATCTTGGGTTATTTGTTTCTCTAGTACCAAAATTTGCACGGTGACCCCCTATTTTTATTCTTGATTTTGGAAGAGAATGATTGGAAGATTCCTTGAGGAAAGTTAGAGAAAAAGTTTAAGTCTTTCACTTTCGAGGTGCATACTACCTTAAAGTAAATTAAAATAAACCAAAGCATGAAGAACCTAAGACTAAGGAACCCGACCCCTGGGGAAGGACATTTCTGCAACTCCCTATGGCTGCAGTGCGTTTTCAAATCTGGCTTGAAACTGATTTTTATACCTTTTACTGATTTAAACGGGCCTGGAAATTGTTTTTGAATCAGTCACCAATAAATTTTATATAATTTATGTTGTGTTTGTGTTGAAATGTTTAGAGACAACAGTGTTTTAGTGGATTTGATATCATAGCAAGTTTTTGTCCAACATATACACACAATGTCATGTTTGATATAACCTGAAATGGTTACATGAATCTTCTCAGTATCACATACAACTTGACATTGTTTACACGGAATATTCTGACTAATGTAACTTCTATCGGGGTTCTGGGTTTTGTTGTTTTTTGTATAAAGAGCAGCAAGAACTTGGGTTTTCTTTAGATTCTTTGATTGATAACAGAGTCTGACAAGAAGAGATTTGCAAGTTTGTTTTCGCTGATTTGATTGATTGATTATTTCTGTGGTGGCTTGAATACTGGAAAGGGTTGGGTTGAAACTTTAGACAAATGGTAGCCTTTTACTTTGATTATTTTGATATTTGTCGACTGACGCTATGAGACTTTCTGATCGGGAAATTGCTTCAGTTTGGGCTAACGAACATCGGAAGGTGTGTGGCCTCTTACTTTGATATAATTGCTACTCGCAGTATCAATGGACAAATGCTATTGGTTCTAAGTGATTGACTCAAATAATCTGTTTCTAGGATGACAATTGGTTTCGCTCATATCTTTCTAACCGTAGCAAGTGTGTTGTTATCGATTCCACTAAATCATGTTCCCGTCAAATTGACACATGGGGTTCAACGAGGGTTCTTGGCCCTATACTATTCAATGTATATACATCTCCTTTTTTGAAATTAGTTGCAAGTCATGGTTGCCTGTATAGTTTTTATGCAGATGATTCTTCATTGTATATGTCTTTTAAGATCAACGATGCCTCTGTGATGGCTAGCAATCTTGAATTATGTATTTCACATGTTAGGTCTTGGATGTCTGCAAACTTCCTTTTTTTGAATGATGATAAAACTGAATTTGTAACTTTCTCTGCATTTTCCAGTAAATACTTAGTACGATAGAATACGGGAGATACGGGTCGGTGACACCTTGATTCCTGTTCAAAGTCAGACAAAGAGTCTTGGAGTTATCCTGGATTCCGGTCTTACGATGTACCCTCATGTCAACAATATCTGCCGCTCAGCTATTTTTCACTTACGACGCATTGCAAATATTCGCAAATATCTTTCTAGATCAGACACGGAACAGTTGATTCACGCTTTTGTGACTTCTCGCATTGATTCATGTAATTCGCTTATTCTTTATGGTCTTCCAAAATACTCAGCTAATCGCATTCAACGTATTCAGAATATAGCTGCTAGAATTGTAACTCGCTCAAGAGTCACGGAGCATATCACCCCCGATTTTGTTTCAGTTGCATTGGCTGCCTGTTTCTCAACGTACTGTTTTTAAGATTCTTATCTTCACCTATAAATGTATCCATTCACTCGGTCCAAGTTATCTTTCTAACATGGTTAATTTGTACGTCCGAACCCATAATCTGAGATCCGCTGACCAATCTAAACTGTGTCAAAGCAGGTCTCGTATAAAGAAATATGGGGACCGTGCCTTCAGTATTGCCGCCCCCTTTTTATGGAATAACCTTCCGATTGATATGATGTTCGTCGCTCCCCAAGCCTGCCAAGTCTTAATACACTTCTTTTCAGTTCTGCTTTTAACTGAACTCATCCATTGTATTGATGTTTTTGTTTTGTTTTAAACCCTCTTACCTTTTATAATGTTGATTGTATTTTTCCCAGCGTCTCTGATCACACCTTTGTGTGGATTTAGTCGCTTTATAAATAAATCAATTATATATATATATATATATATATATATATATATATATATATATATATATATATATATATATATATATATATATATATATATATATATATATATATACACACACACACACACACACACACACACACACACCACTTTTGTGTGCACCTTATAACCTTATAGACTGTAGACAGATAGTTTTGTATACCTTTGAGAAGACAGTTTTGTATAGCTTTGAGAAGACCTTATGTAACATTTCTCAATGGCTTCACCTCAGTTGGGGAATCTTGGCTATCGGTTTTGAGTTGGACAAAACTAAACGCTGGGGGCGCAAGTCAGAAAAAAGATATGAAGTTAGGGGGTCTTCGAAGGTCAGCGTCTCGAGCAACGTGACCTTTCGTCGCTCAAAATGAAACTGATGTGAACAAAGACGCCCGAAACTTCATTTCACTGTTGTATCGGTAAGTGGGCATACCTAAACAGGTCATTTCTGCAATATTAGAGCAAAATTGAATGAAATACGTCCACAGAAACTCTCTGGAATTTTGAACACCGCAACCCACTGCAAGTACAAGCAAGTTGTATTGAAATCTATGCCGTTTCAATATGTGTCACTCACAGCTCGTGAGTCATAGTATTCACACGTTGTTTATTTTGCTGTCAGTGCGAAAATGTTGTGTCAGCAAAGTATGTTTTTGTGGTCAGGACACTACAAGTCAGAACATGTTGCGAGTTTTGCAATGAATAAGTGACATATATTTGAGTCTTTGAGGCGTAGATTCTGTCATTCGACCCTTCGGCGAACAACCTTGCGTGTGACACTGACAGCGGTGCGTCTTATACGCGTCACCTTGTGACAGTGTGTACACAATAATACTATCCCGTTGAATACATACATGGATGCGTGATGAACTACACGTAAGAGAAACATCAAATATGTGTGCACATTTTTCAATCCACTTCATACAACATTGTTATTGTGTTTTAATACGTAAATTATACATGTCACAATTATGAATATAAACTTAGATGTTTACATACACACCACACGCACATATATACCACACACACACATACACACATATGCAAGGATGTGTGCTGAACTACATGACTACTTGTGAGAAAAAACATCAAGCATGTGTAAATTTTACAATCCACTTCATACGACATTGTTATTGTGTTTTTATATAGAAATTATACATATCACAATTATGAATGTAAAGCTTAGTTACTCACACACACACACACACACACACACACATATATATAGCAGTATATGCAGAAAAACTTGTCTAATCTGAACTGTTCAGGGACCGAGAAAATTGTTTGGTTTGGAGAGATGTTTGGTTTATAGAGGTCCTTTTAACATAGAGTTCTATTGGAATGGGACTGGGAAAAGGGTTCAGTTTAGACAGGTTTCACTGCCTATTTCTATAGAAAGATGAAGACAATTCATGAACTTGTTGGGTAGGTAACTCTACATATAAAAGATAGGCAGATGTAGACACTGCTGTACGGCTTACTATTCATTCATGAAAGATGTAAAGTTGTATGGTACATGCAGCTTCACATTGCAAGTGCACTGAAGTTACAAATATATTTAAGATATTCCTGGTAGCTTTGGATCAGCAGTCATGTTACCCATGATGATCTCAGTGTATTAAAACATGAAAATCAGATACAGCAGCAATTGTTCCTTTTTACCAAATCACTCACCGGTCATTTGCCAACCTCAGCAACATACATTTGTGTTACGTCATGGTTGCTAGCACCCATATGCAGTAAATCTTTGCAGTCAGTCAGAAATTTTGCAGCTTTACTATTGTGTTACTGAACAACATCACTTTCAGGAATGTTTCTTTTCCATGGAGCAGGCACAATGGTACAGAATTAGAACAGCAAGGGTACTGTTCTAATGGTAGCAAAGCTCACGTCGATTCCAGTTTATGCATCCCGGAAAGTTGAAAGGATTGTGACTGATTGGATCTCGCGTGGACAGATAAGTTGTGGATGTGTACAGCTTACAAGATTCTTTCACACTTTCACCAGGGAAAAGTCTACGGTATCCAGTAAATCCGGTTTGAGAACCTTCTCAACACAGAAAGGTTTCAAAAGTTTGAAAAGACACTCTGACACATTTGGATCTGATACCATCGGCAGATTTTCTCTGTTCACAGTTATATTGAGAAGACGCCCTGCATTTCCTGCTTTCTGTGAGAATTATCGCATTCAAAGATTTTACCACACATCACCGGCCACAATGTCAGTCAACAGATACTCCTGTGACTATGCCAAACTTGGAACATCTAAGTGCAAGAAATGCAAGCAAGCCATCAACAAGAAAGAACCCAGGATCGCCAAGATTGTTCCAAATCCATTCTCTGATGACGGAAGTGACATGAAGCAGTACTACCACATCTCGTGTATGTTTGAGACGCTGTCTCGCGCGAGGGCGACTACAAAGAAGATTGAGGATCCCAGTGACCTTGAAGGATTCCAGAATATGGAAGATGAAGAAAAGGATACCATCAAGAAACACATCAGAGGTAATAATGGATAAAGGAATTCTTGAAGTAACTCATTAGTGTTCTCCACAAGGGGTGTACCTCCCTCTATTTTGGAGCAGTCTATTCATATGTTAATGCTATACAAAAGAATATATTTGCAAAACAAAAGAATTTGCAAAGTGTAAATTGTTATATAAATTGGTCATCCCTGTGTTTCTCCAAGCTGTGGAAACTACATGTACTTCTCATAAACTGGCAGTATTATTTCAATTGTATGAAAGTGGCTGCTTCAACCATGGAGCTAGAAAGTTAGCTCCATGCTTCAATGGTATATATATTTGTTCTGATTGTGTTTTAGTAGACCGGTTGATTTTTGTTGTGTGATTGAGATAATTTGTGTCATTCCCGAATGCGTAGCTTTAAGTTGTGAAGTACACTGATCAGATGGAATATAAAATCAATGTGTGTATTCCTCACCATGTGTGATGATAGTTCACCATGCACAGATCCAAGATTTCTGTAGTTTGTTTCCTCAACACAATTCTGTGAATGACAAAAAATATTGTTTGCTGTTTGTAATTGATACAGTATATTATTATTACACATTACCAAGGTTACTAACTTTTTGCTTCCAGAATTGGCAGCAAAGAGTTCATCTCCAAAGAAGTCACCAGCAAAGAAAGCCGTCCAGGCGACGATCACGACCACTGGCCTATTGCAGTCACCTACAAAAAAAACACCTACCAAAGCAACTCCCACAAAATCTCCTCCTAAGTTTGATGTTGATGAAGGTAAGATTACAACTGTGACAGTCTCGATAATCTCCTCAAGTGCCCACACCATTGTGTGCCTCCTACACAGTAGACTGAGAGATCCATTGCTTGAGGGCTCCCTACGCTAGAGAGAGAACGTCCTCAACCAACAGATCTTTCTGTCCACATACACAGATACTCCTTGACTTTTGAATCCATGGAAATTTTTCTGAAAAATCCCCTTTTATCATCCCTGCACCATCAGTACATGTAGTTCATCTACCATGAGATGAATATTACTCACACATATTGGCTTGGAGGCTTACAGTAGATCTGTCTCCCAACAAGACTTTTTGAGTGGTTCATTTCATGATCAGGCTTGGACTTACTATTGGATCTTTTAATCGGGTAATAAGAGAGCCATTTGAGATTTGAAAATATGATGAAATGGTCACCTTCGATGCTATTCTTGTATACATGATGAATTTGATTGTAATATTAGAATTACATGTAACACGGTGATCCACTGATGATGACTTAAAGGGGCAGTTCTCAATTCCTGGTTCTCGCATTAGTCATTGTTGACATTGAGTATTTACATGATGTTAGCCCTTCGTTTTCCATTGAAAATTTTATCAAGTTGGCCTCTTTGCTTTTAGATACAGCTGATAAAATGACCTACCCCTTTAACTGTGCTGTGATATTGGTATTGATATTTTTGTCTTTTTTTCCCAAATGAAAGAAAAGAATACATTTAATACATTTGTCTTTTCACATCATGTAAACAAGGACTTCCATGACACTGTAATGACATTTTTATGAACATGAAATGTTTCTTGCAGGTGCCGGGCCGTCTGCACAGCAAGATCAAGACCCCATGACCAAACGCGACAACTCATTCCGACAGTTCCGAAGGTTGTGTGTAGACGTTGCTGAGGAGTCTAGCTATCTCGGCAAAACAAAACTGGTTTCTACATATATCCAGAAAGGCAATGGAGGGGGTATGTATGTTTTTTAGAAATAATTAATATTATATTTTGATAAAAATCACATGTTATCAAGACTCCAAATGTGTCTTGTGTATCTGTTCCATCAACAGACTAAGATATGGTTCCATTGATGGACTAAGATATGGTCCCGTCATTTCAAATAGATTTTGTTTGCTCACATACAGGTAAATACGTTGAGAGGCTTAAATTTCCTTCAGGATTGTATTATGTTGCAAATGCATCATGTATGGGTTTATCCTTTGCTCTGTTACAACCATAATATTTAGAAACCTCTTGTTTCTCTCCGGCTGATTTAGTTTAAAATGTTATGTTTTTCTGTTTAATATGCATGTAGTAAACCACATAGACCGGAAAGTGACTTTGTTTAGATACCCATTACCTCTGAGAATAATCTTTACTCCAATAATTTTTCTTTTCTCTTTCACAGATGGCTTTAAAGGAGATCTGTATCTGTTGCTACGGCTCCTGTTGCCAGGTGCAGTGAAGAGGGTGTACAATATCAACAACAAGCAACTCATCAAACTTTACAGTCAGGTATGTACTCAATGAGGCTTTAAAAATGCTCATCTCTCTCTGTCCAGGACAGACACTGTGATGCTTTGGACAGACTAAAGTGCTTTTGGAAAGTGCTCATCAATACGGACTGATTAAAATTTTCAGATTATTATCAGAATTGCTGTCTCTTTGCTCAACCATTCATATCAACTGTTTCAATTTTATGCAATTTTTTGAACCATTTCAGACCAATTTATTTCACAGTAACCATTTCCAAAAAAAATAAAAAGATTTTCATGAGAATATACTTTTACATGGGAAACCACCTTATCCGAATGCAAGACACAGCTAAATATTAAGTAAACTCATATTCAAGGACAGGTACTGGTTCTAAACTTTCTTGTAAACTGCCTAAATGGTAAGGCAACATAAAAAATTATGACTGCAACAACTGTGTACAGTTCAAGGTCATCAGTTTTAGGACTGTACAATTCAAGGTCATCTCAGCATTAGGACTGTTCAGTTCAGGGTCATCTCAGCATTAGGACTGTGCAGTTCAAGGTCATCTCAGCATTAGGACTACAGCTCAAGGTCATCTCAGCATTAGGACTGTGCAGTTCAAGGTCATCTCAGCGTTAGGACTGTGCAGTTCAAGGTCATCTCAGCATTAGGACTGTGCAGTTCAAGGTCATCTCAGCATTAGGACTGTGCAGTTCAAGGTCATCTCAGTGGTCTCTTTGCTTGAACTCTCACTTGTTAGACATATGCCTAAGTTATCATGTGTGTGAATTTTTTTCTGATGTATGCCAACTTAAAGTTTGCTCTTTTTCTGCCTAATAACTTCAATTTGGTAGCATGTTTATGTTTTGTATCTGCCAATATCTTTTCTTTTGATGCATTCTTTTTATTGTAACTTACAAAAGATATTTGGAACCAGTCAGGATGACATGTTGACAGATCTTGAACAGGGTGATGTCTCTGAGACAATCCGTAAATATTTTGAAGAAAGCACGCTGCTTGACCCAGCAAAGAAGAGTATTCTGTCACTACAAGAGGTATGTCATGTGATCAGACCTTGTCTGGTCTGCATCCGAATCAGAATTTTGCAGATTCGCAATGAGTGATGATATTTCTCCCTTTTGTTGTTTTGTATGTCAAGTGCAAGTTCTTATTCTACTCCACAAAACATGTTAAAGCACCTTTTATTTATTTAACTTGTCAACACAGTGTCGATGTGTGTAAAATACACTTATGGTTTACATTTGAATTCTGGTTAGGACTGGGATTCTCTTGTCGGCGATAGCAATGCAGTTTACACACGTACAGGCTGAGTTGATGAGCTGAATACTGTGTATATCAACATGCTTTGGGGAGTAGAACAAGAAATGGTAGTTTATATAAAATCAAATATTGTGAAAAAAAATCATCAAAATTTACAGCTGCTGTCACTTTGCCTGCCAAGTTCATATTTTACAATCAGGTCAAGTTCATATTTCACAATCAGGTCAAGTTCATATTTCACCATCAGGTCAAGTTGGTTAAAACTAGTACAGCAAAACATGTACCGTATGGTACATTCTAACAAAGACTTGAAGATTTGAAGGTCCCTGAAGACAGAGATACTGTACACATGATTTTTACAGACTAAAATTACTATAACTTACTAAGCCAAGTGGGTGAAAATACATATGATTTTGGCTCAATGCCACTTTTTACTGACTTGGCAGATGGGCAAGTGATACACTCTGGCAGGTAAAGGGTTAAAGAAGGTGGTATCAGGATAGATGAATCACCAGATATTATAAAAGAGCTTCTTGCATCAATAACATCTTCATTAAAATAATGTGGACAACATGGTGTGATTACTTACACAATTATCAAGTCACTGTAGACATGATATTAATAATAGTGGAGTTGCACTGCCATTGCCTGGTGCCTGGTTTGTTATCACAACTGGAAGTTGTGATATAGAGGTGTGTTTCAACCGGTGTTTTGTTATGTAGGTCATTCCCCCCACACACTCATCATGACCTGAGTTCAATTAGTCTAGAACATTCTCAAGGTCACTGCCCTTGATGACCTCACAACCTTGAATTCAATTAGTCATGTTTGGAATGTTCTGGAAAGTTGATTAGTTGTGTAAGGGAGATAATTTTAGAACAGTAATTAGCATGTCAATAAAGTTCTAGATTGTTCTTATATGCCTTTATAAAAGGGACGTGCACAGCTTCCAGTCAGACTTTTGGGATCGTGTCTCTTGTGTGTTACTAAACTCCAGCAGTAGTCATTCTCAAGACCTTTCAAGACCTTCACTGCCAACGCTGGATTTATACTGTGGACTTTGTGCAGCTTCAAGCCTGCAAGCCAAAGGACTGTTCATTCATCCGACTGACTGTTACAACTCTGAGACTGGAGCTTTGCCGTCCCAGCTGAGATAAGTAGTCTGTACACTTTTAAAGCTTGTACTCTGTCCCTAACTTAGCAATTAGTTTTGTTTTCGTAATAAATTTTGTTTAAAGTGAAACTGCTGAGTTCACCCTTTTGTTCGTTTTCTCTGCACGTAACAAATTGGGGGCTTGTCCGGGATACGAATATTTTGAGCCGTTTGACAACATTTTGCCTACCTTTTCAAAACTACTGTATACTGTGAACTCAGCGAAATTCAATCATGGCGGAATTCAAGCCAGACGAATTTATGGATGACCTTGATCAGGACACATTTAATTCCCTCAGAAAAGACAACCTCATAGCACTGGCCAATTTCCTTAAAGTAGATGTCAAAAGATCTATGCGCAAGCGAGAAATACAGTTCAAGATTGCAAAACATTTAGTTAATTCTGGCCATTTTGAGGAGTCTGCCTTAAAAGATTATGAGCCTGAGTCTTCCTTCGAACTCAAAAAATTGGAATTAGAAATACAGGCAGATTTCGAGCTAAAAAAATTGGCATTAGAAAAAGAAAAAGAAATTACAAATGAAAGAAAAAGAATTACAAATGGAAAAGGAGAGACAGGCATTAGAAAAAGAAAAAATACAATGCAGTTAGAAATGGAAGAAAGACAGAAAGAGAGGGAATTGGAAATGAAAGAAAAAGAATTGCAAATGGAAGAAAGACAAAGGGAGAAAGAAAGAGAGGAAAAAGAAAAGGAAAGAGAATTAGCAGAACACCGACTGCAGTTAGAAATAAAACGTTTAGAGCTTGGACAGTCAGGAAAATTCTTCCCTTCAGACAAGTTTGACATCACTAAGCATTTCAGGTTAGTTCCCCCTTTCCAAGAAAAGGATGTTGATAAATATTTCCTTCATTTTGAGAAAATTGCTCAGAGTCTGAACTGGCCTAAGGAGTCCTGGTCTATGCTTTTGCAGAGTGCTTTGGTGGTTAAAGCCAGAGAAATTTACATTCAGTTGTCAGTAGAGCAGGCTTCAGATTATGATTCTGTGAAGGAATTAATTCTCAAGGGTTATGAGTTGGTACCTGAAGCTTACCGTCAGAAATTTAGGGATTGTGAGAAGGTGAAGGATCAAACTTATGTTGAATTTGCTCGAACAAAAGAACAACTGTTTGATCGTTGTGCTCTTCTGAAAAGGTCAGTCAGAATTATGACAAATTACGACAGCTTGTTTTGATTGAGGAATTTAAGAGGTGCATTCGGAGTGACATCAAGACGTTTATCAATGAACAAAAGGCAGATACATTGGAGGTTGCTGCACGTTTGGCCGATGATTACTCATTGACCTCACAAATCTTCATTTCTCAGCAAACCATCCCAGTCCTTTTCCTACAGAAACAATGCAGGTAAATTTAACTCCTCCTTTTCATCCAAGAATTTCTCAAAGGACAGTAGGAAATCAAATGACAACAGTTCACAGAGTTCAAGTAACACTCCCACATCATCAGATCCCAAGTCTCAATCTCCTTCTGACAAACAGTTGGTACACTTTCTTGTAATTATTGTAAGAAAGACGGCCATTTAATGTCAGATTGTTTCAAATTGAAAAGAAAACGTGAAGGTCAAAGTGGTCAAAGTGGATCTAAGCCCACCGGCTTTATTTCTTCATCAACTCAATTAGAGTCTAATAATGTGTGTAACACATTTTCTGAGGTTAAAGCCCTCTTATCCCCAATTAATGAGGTCAAGGTCAATTCTTCTCAAGATAGCATTATGGGTATTTTCGAGCCATTTATTCATAATGGTTTTATATCACTTTCTAGTGATTTCTCTTCCGCTACCCCTGTCAAAATTTTAAGAGATACCGGGGCTTCCCAGTCTCTTTTGTTGGCAGATACCCTGCCGTTTTCTGAAAAGTCATTTTCAGGTTCTAAAGTTCTTATTAAGGGGGTAGATTGTAATGACTACATTCCTGTTCCTCTCCATAATGTCTATTTGTCTTCGGACTTTGTTTCTGGACCTGTGACTTTAGGTATTAGGCCTTTTTTGCCTTTTGAAGGGATTCACCTTCTTCTTGGAAACGACCTTGCTGGGGACAAGGTCATTACTAATCCACTTGTGACTGATAATCCTACTTTAGATCAAGATCCAGAGCCAATTGAACAAGAGATACCCAATTTATTTCCTTCATGTGCCATTACTCGAGCCATGAAAACTTCCGAGAATCAAAATACTCTCAAAAATAATGTCACAGATGTTGACTTAAATGACACCTTTCTCAGTCAGGTGTTTGACACGGATCATTCCGTTATCCTCGTGGATTTGAAACTTCCAGTAAAACTTCTGCTGACCAAAGTCAGACATTTTCTAGATCAAATCTCATTGCAGAACAACACAAAGACCCAGATATTTTGTCTTTGTTTGACAGGGTAGATGATGAAGATAAAACTTCAGATAGCTCTGTTTCCTATTATACAAAATCTGGTATTCTCATGCGTAAATGGAGACCTCCAGACGTCTTGGTTGATGATGATTGGGCTATAAAACATCAAATTGTGGTTCCAAAGCCCTATCGTGCTGAAATATTGCGCCTGGCCCATGAAACGCCCTGGGCTGGTCACTTAGGAGTCAGGAAAACTTATCATAAAATTCTCAGTCACTTTTATTGGCCTAATCTCAGGCAGGATGTAGCACATTTCTGTAAAACTTGTCACACGTGTCAAATGGTAGGAAAGCCAAATCAGACCATTCCAAAGGCCCCTTTACAGCCAATTCCTGCATTTCAAGAACCATTCAGTAGGATACTAATAGACTGTGTTGGGCCCTACCAAAAACAAGATCAGGAAATGAGTACATGTTGACAATAATGTGTACATCAACTCGGTTCCCAGAAGCCATACCACTGAGAAATATAAAGACAAAGACTATAGTGAGAGCTTTAGTCAAATTTTCACTTTATTTGGCCTCCCTAAATGTGTCCAGTCCGATCAAGGCTCCAACTTTATGTCTGGTATTTTTCAACAAGTAATGGATCAGCTAGGCATTAAACAGTACAGGTCATCCGCCTATCATCCAGAAAGTCAGGGTGCTCTTGAGCGATTTCATCAAACTTTGAAAAACATGATTAGGACCTACTGTTTTGACACAGAGAAGCAGTGGGATGAAGGAATTCATTTCCTGCTCTTTGCTGTTAGAGAGTCAATTCAAGAGTCTCTTGGTTTTAGCCCATTTGAGCTTGTATTTGGACATACAGTCCGTGGCCCACTTAAGCTCGTTAAAGAGAAATTCCTATCAGACGATGATGATTGTCTGAATATTTTGCAATATGTGTCAGATTTTTGTACGAAACTCTCTAAAGCATGTGAATTAGCCAGAGAAAATCTTGAGTCATCTCAGCAGTCAATGAAAACCAAATATGATAAAAGCACCTCAAAACGGAAGTTTGAACCAGGTCAAAAGGTTCTTGTTCTACTTCCAATTCCTGGCAAACCACTCCATGCTCGTTACTTTGGGCCATATCTAATTGATAAGAAATTGAGTGATTTAAATTACATCATAATAACACCTGACAGGCGAAAACAAAAACAGCTATGTCACATAAATATGCTTAAGCCATATTTTGATAGGGATAATCCTACTATAACTCAGCCTGTCAGTGCAGTCAGTTCAAACCATTATGAAGATAGTGATACTGAAACTGACTTGAGTGAAAATACTCTAAACTCAAAGCTGGGCTCGGTCAAGCTTCAGAACTCAGAAATCCTGGAGAAGCTGGAGTCTACAAAGTTGGCACACCTCCAGCCAGAACAACAACAACAGGTGAAAGAACTGCTCCATGAATATAAACACCTGTTTCAAGATGTTCCAACGAGGACAAACGTCATCTATCACGACGTTGATGTTGGGGACAGTAAGCCTGTAAAACAACATCCATACAGACTGAATCCAACAAAAGCAAAATATCTCCAGGAAGAAGTCAAATACCTGCTGGACAATGACTTTATTGAACCCAGTAAAAGTAACTGGAGTTCGCCGTGCATACTTGTTCCCAAATCAGACCACAGTTATCGTATGTGCACGGACTTTAGGAAGGTCAACACTTTAACAAAGACAGACACTTTCCCAATCCCGAGGATTGATGACTGCATCGACCGAGTGGGAAAAGCCAAGTATGTGACAAAATTTGACCTACTGAAGGGATTTGGCAAGTCCCTTTGACGGATCGTGCTCGTGAAATATCCGCCTTTGTTACACCAGACGGATTGTTCCAGTACAAGGTGATGCCATTCGGAATGAAGAACTCTCCGGCAACGTTCCAAAGGATGATCAACGACGTCATATCCGGGCTAGACGGGTGTGCAGCTTACGTTGACGACGTCATCCTGTATAGTGACACCTGGGAGGAACACATCAAGCTCATGCGGAAGTTCTTTGAGAGACTGAGTAAAGCCATGTTGACTGTCAACCTTGCCAAATCTGAGTTTGGTTGGGCGAGGGTGACTTACCTCGGACATACTGTAGGACAGGGTGAGGTAAAACCTGTTGATGCCAAAATCAGTGCCATTTCAAGTTTTCCCATACCAAACTGCAAACGACAATGATGCGCTTTCTCGGTATGGCTGGTTACTACAGAAAATTCTGTCCAAACTTCTCCACAATTACTGAGCCTTTGACTAACTTACTTAAAAAGAAAGTAAAGTTTGTTTGGTCAGAGCAATGCCAACAGGCATTTGATACACTTAAAGCCATACTGCAAAGTGCTCCAGTGTTGTCTGCACCAGATTTCACTTTGCCATTCAAATTAGCTGTAGATGCTAGTGATACGGCTGCTGGTGCTGTTTTATTGCAAGAGGATAGTCATGGTATAGATCATCCTGTTTGCTATTTTCACGCAAATTTAACAAATCTCAGAGAAACTACTCTACATTGAAAAAGAGTGTTTATCTTTGATATTAGCTTTACAGCATTTTGAAGTTTATGTTACTTCTTCAAATCAGCCAATAGTGGTTCATATTGATCACAACCCTCTTGTTTTTCTGCAGAAATTCAAAGGCAAAAATCAGAGATTGCTAAGATGGAGTTTAATGTTACAGGAGTTTAATCTTGACATTAGACATATCAAAGGCAGAGACAATTTAATTGCAGACTGTCTCTCTCGTATTTAGAGTTATTGTTGTTCACTTTCAAGAAATTTATTGTTGTTCACTTTCAAGAAACTTTACTTAAGAGTAAAACAAAATTTGAGTACTTAAATCCTTTTCAAGATTACATTTGTAAAAGAAAGATTTTTCTTGAAAAATTTTCTTTTTTTGAAGAGGGGGTGTGTTATGTAGGTCATTCCCCCCACACACTCATCATGACCTGAGTTCAATTAGTCTAGAACATTCTCAAGGTCACTGCCCTTGATGACCTCACAACCTTGAATTCAATTAGTCATGTTTGGAATGTTCTGGAAAGTTGATTAGTGTGTAAGGGAGATAATTTTAGAACAGTAATTAGCATGTCAATAAAAGTTCTAGATTGTTCTTATATGCCTTTATAAAAGGGACGTGCACAGCTTCCAGTCAGACTTTTGGGATCGTGTCTCTTGTGTGTTACTAAACTCCAGCAGTAGTCATTCTCAAGACCTTTCAAGACCTTCACTGCCAACGCTGGATTTATACTGTGGACTTTGTGCAGCTTCAAGCCTGCAAGCCAAAGGACTGTTCATTCATCCGACTGACTGTTACAACTCTGAGACTGGAGCTTTGCCGTCCCAGCTGAGATAAGTAGTCTGTACACTTTTAAACTTGTACTCTGTCCCTAACTTAGCAATTAGTTTTGTTTTCGTAATAAATTTTGTTTAAAGTGAAACTGCTGAGTTCACCCTTTTGTTCGTTTTCTCTGCACGTAACAGTTTGATGTCGTCCATTTCCGTAAACGACAAAAAGTCAAAAACTGCTGAACAGACTGCGTTGATATTTGATACCGATACATAGACTGGTTCCAAGGTTCCAATTCCGAAAAATGGAGCCAAACGGAGCGGCGGTTAGATAGTTTTGGGAAATTTGTAACCCCCCTTTTTAACTAATTGATTTTAGGGGTCTTTCATATATGTAGTTTTGGAATGTACACCAATCCTGCATTGTGGACTGTTTTATGAGTTGTGGAACAGAAATGAGGTTTTGATGAATGTTAGAAATATGCAGGATGACTGATTCGAAGTATAAGAGATTTCTATGCTCTTTTGGGCATCAAAAGCATTAAAAAAAAAACATATTTCATAGTTTAGATTCTCACTTTTGAGATGACCCTAGGCATTTGTTAAGTAAACATCCTTGAGTCAATATACAGACTTTGACATTCCAGAGATTAAGTATCCACAACCTCACATGTTACAGTCTTTCACTACAATGGTATGGCCCAAACCCATTGTTATCAATGGAGAGTGTGGACCTGTCTACAGGAAATTGGGGTGAACAGGTTAGACAATGACGTTACAAGTTGTAGGTTAGTTATCAAGGTAGCACCAGCATAGAGTCCTGAGCATCTGTCCATGTGTTCTCACAGCAAATTACAGGGAAAAAAATTATTTGAGAAGTTTCTCTCCTTTAAATAGAAGTATATTACAATTAAAGCTGTCATGGATGGATTGCTCTCAAATGATCTGAAACACAGTTATTGCCCATTAGCAACAAATCTACAGCAAGATTTATGTAAAGTTCATGAACTTACACAAGGTATTAGACAAAAGATGACCATGACTTTGCTACTTTTCAACATTTATTTCAATCAGATTTCCCCAGCTTAGTGTATAATTTTGTAATCTTAATTACTGTCAACTTAGCTTTACTAACTTATTCTAACCTCATTATTCTTACACTAGTGTTATACCTTATAAACACAAAATTTCAAGAGATGCATATATGATTGTCACTTAACAAACAATTTACAAATATGTCTTCTGCTATTTCTCCATATACATATACATGTCTCTTTTCTCATAAAAATGAGCTTAAAATCGGAATGTGAAAAATAGTCTTTCAGCTATATGTTGCTCATTGACTTCGTGGTCTGTCTAATTCACAGTGAGTGTGGTTGTTGATAAATGCCGATAATACTAGGCGGTCATTATGTCCAAGCGCCATTGGCGGTATTTTTACATAATGACCATAGGTCATTTTCACATCTGGAAGTTGTGATATAGGGTTAGCTTCAACCGGTGTCAGACAGACTCAGTGTCCATTTTCCGTAAACGAAAAAGTCAAAAACCGCTGAACAGACTGCATTGATATTTGGTACAGATATTCAGACTGGTTCCAAGGTTCCGATTCCGAAAAATGGAGCCAAACGGAGCAGGGGTTAGATAGTTTTGGGAAATTTCTAACCCCCCTTTAACTAATTGATTTTAGGGGTCTTTCATATATGTAGTTTTGGAATGTACACCAATTCTGCATTATGGACTATTTAATGAGTTGTGGAACAGAAATGAGGTTTTGATGAATGTTAGAAATATGCAGGATGGCTGATTCAAAGTATCAGAGATTTCATGCGCTTTTGGTAATAAAATTGATAAAAAACAACGTATTTAATATTTAGATTTCTCACATTTGTTATGACCCTTAACAT
The DNA here is from genome assembly GCF_041260155.1 of Ptychodera flava. Classification (NCBI taxonomy): domain Eukaryota; kingdom Metazoa; phylum Hemichordata; class Enteropneusta; family Ptychoderidae; genus Ptychodera; species Ptychodera flava. The sequence continues at coordinate 17,106,913 of NC_091934.1, forward strand.
TACAGACTTGATGACATAAGTAGCTGCTGGACCTGTTACTGGCGCATTGATTTAAAGACAAAGATCGTTTTATTTTGTGATAAGGACGTGTGATTTCGTAAAACATAGTCTATTAGCCTGGAAATGTGATTTTTTGCGAATATTGCTTACCCCACTGACAAACAGTGTGGTTTGAAAATGGCTGGAATTCGCTACTTCGGGACTTTGTTTTGTGTGTGCATTTACTGACAAACTCCAAACCCGCAGCACCTACCCATTCAGTATTTCATGTACAGGTGTACCCAGAGATAGAGCAGTTTCACAATGTGCCAGTTGTGATCAAGTGCCATTGGCGCTATTTTTACATGAGGTCAGGTCAAATGTCACATCACTGTATGCTGCACCAACAAGTATTTGTTATACTGTATACCGTATGTTACTTTGTTTCCTGTTTTGGCAGGTGAATGCCTTTCTGGAGAGGATGGCCACCATGACCAAGGAGGATGAACAGCAGAGAGAGCTGAGGAAGATTGCCCTGAAATGCACAGCAAACGATTTGAAGACCATCATCCGGTTGTTAAAGCATGACTTGAGAATCAACGCAGGGGCCAAACACATGTGAGTTGTACTATCAGCAATGGGCAGATCGTCCATGTAGCCGACACGAACACGAAGTGTGTGTTACCGGCTATCAAAAACTATGAAAAATAGTAAAGAATGAGCTACAAAATCACTATCAGTTTTAAGTTGCAGGTAGAATAAGTCTGTGCTTTGTAAAAAATACTAAAAAAATAGTAGAAAGTGAAGAACCAGCTGAAAGTTAGTTGAGGAGACCTTGACCGCATATCATTTGCATCTCATTGTCGGCTACATGGACTGTGTGCCCAGCAGTGGTGTGGATACAAGTGTGCATACATAGTTTCTTTTAATATTCGGAAATGGATCATTTTCTCAAACTTTTGATGGATTTCTATGGAATTTAATGATGGAAACTCAAATGTGTAATTGAAAAATGATTTGCAGTGTAGGTTAAAATTCTCTTTAACGTGCATGAGAGAACACTGTTTTACTTTGTATCTTTGAGGATTTGTCGTGTCTCACTCATATCAGCCTTCTTCTTCACAAAGCCCATTTTGTAGTAGTCTGGATGCGCCTCAACAACATCTGTAAAGTCAATGGTCACATGAGTGTTTGCTTGATTAAATACAGTCTGGTTAATTTTTGTGACAAAATAATTGGCTGCCATGAGCTAACTCTGGTACCAGTAGCTGTACTCATTATGCTCACATGGACAGAACCAGTAAATCTTTTGAAGGACCAGTAATTAGTAATTTCACTAGTCCAATAGAATAAGGAGCTTTTCAACCCTGTGTTGAACCCTGCTATATGTGATAAAAATTTTAAATAGGTACACTGTGGAGCTTTTTTAGACAGTTCTCTCAAAGCAGTTTCGCAATTGGAAACCAATATTATTTATTTTAAATTCACATACACACTGTCAGTGTTAAAAAAATTACATAGTAATCTGTATCAGATCTGTTCACCAGCAAATGTTCAATGAGAAACATCACTCTGATATTATCTTCTTATGGTAGATTTTCTTATGGGAAAATATGGTAGTTTATCTGCATACTGAAATGTAAGTCAAAAGTTTTGTCTTAGCAAGAAAAGATGTCAATGCCATTAATGCCAGTGAGTTGCCAACTTTCTTGCAGTCCAGTATCATGATCACGCGTTGGTTTGTTATCCTTTCCCGGCAGATTGGAAGCGCTTGATCCAAATGCGTACGAGGCATTCCAGGCATCAAGGAACTTGAAGGATGTCGTTGATAGGGTACTTGAAAACAGGGAAAGTGATAATGGAAAGCCTGGAATGAAGAAGAAGCTGAGTGTTAGAGCATCACTGATGACACCAGTGTTGCCAATGTTGGTAAGAAAGAAAGCAAATATATTATACTCTCTAGAGGGCGCTAGAGTCAAAATGAGCCGGAACACTGTTTATGCTTGCTTGTTGAAAGGTTTGGCTGTCTTCATAAACTGATTATCAATTTGTTACTTGTCTAGTAGGTGAATGTTAAACCATTCTCTTTATTTCATTAAATTTCAAACCAGTCCCAATGTCACTTTTTAGTGATACTGATTAAGATGGATATATAGAAATGGGTGATAGAATTCAAGGTTCATATTTTGTAGCTTTATTAAGAACATGTTTTGGACTTGAAAGCAAATGTTGCTTCTCTGTTTGTAGGAAGTTTATGTAAAAAGATGATGGCATGTAAATATTGGAGGACTAAATTCCTGGGAGTTCAAAGTTGTCGTGAACCTTTTTGTTGTTGTCACGTGAATACTTGGTGGAATTACTGTGAATTTGATCAGACCATGCTTCACATGTAATTTATTTGAAAGCAAATAAAATAAGGATCAAATTGGAGAAACTAGTTTGTCTGTATGAACTTGAAGTGATATATAACAACCTATTCAGTTCAAGTTAAGGTGACAACACATTTGTCAGGAAAAAAGTATGAACAATATTTGAAAGATAGAACAAAATCCCATGTAACCTTTTGAAGCGACAGTGGAGTTTTTCAGTAGAAATCGATGTTATTCATTTTGTCAAACTTTTTCTCCAGGCAGAGGCATGTAAATCAGTTGAGCAGGCCATGAAAAAATGTCCCAATGGGATGTACGCAGAGATCAAGTACGATGGTGAAAGAGTTCAAGTTCACAAGCAAGGTGATAAATTTGAGTACTACAGCAGAAGTCTGAAGCCAGTCCTTCCTCACAAAGTCGCCCATTTTAAAGATTTCCTGCCAAAAGCTTGTCCTCATGGAAACAGTCTCATTTTAGACAGTGAGGTAAGTTTTTTGTCAAGTGTTCAAGTTAAAAGGTCATGTAACAATAGAAGAACTATTACACAATTAAGCATTGCTTCTGTTTCTTGTAACTAAAATTATATATTACTGGTATGGGTAGTTACCCATTACGAGTATAGATATAGTATAGATACAGTATAGATATAGTATAGATACAGTATAGAAAGATTTCTTCAAATTGTACAATGACTGCAAATATGACTCCTACAGTTAAAGTCTTCAAGTTATGCTTGTTTGTTTGTTTGTTTGTTTGTTTGTTCTGTGTTTAAAAAAGAATTGCCAAAATGCTCATCTGTTCTTCGTCATTTGATATCACTGACATCTTTCACTCTGACAGGTTTTGTTAGTCGACAACAAGACAGGAACTCCACTGCCATTCGGTTCACTTGGAATCCACAAGGTAAAGTCAACATCAAATTGAGAAGTTACTTGCGCCTTGAGTATTTCTCTTGTGAAGCTCTTGTTATGCCAAGTTGCCCTATGAGACTGACATTGACCCCTTCACTACCATGGTTTAGCCCAAACCCATTGTTAACAATGATGATTGTGGTACCGGTACATGCAGGTCTTAAGTGAGCATTTGCAATATGAACGTGTCTGCCTGTGGTCACTGAGGGCGCTGTTTTGATTTGCATCACTCTGGTATTGTGCTATGTACAGTTGTATTTTTTCATACTACGGTACCAACTATACACCTATTTTAAAAGTTGTGGCAAGAATATTAAATCGCTTTTTGATATCATGGTAGGGCGTGATCTGAACACCCCTATGTAAATCTTGCTTGCAGTCTATTTCAAGCAAGACAATGTTTGCTGCACTTGTTTGCTCAGCCAGGGCTCCGTAGCTGTTCCATTGTTGGGTACATTGAGGTTATATTGATGACAAAGTGATGATGGGCTTTGAAACTGTCATTAGTTCATTCCATCATTAAAGACTTCAGAAAAGAAAGTGAGATCCAGTAAATCTTCCATCACTGTATTTGATTCATATCAAAAAGGGTCATAAATAGTTAAATCCCCAATGTAAATGCATCTCATTGCAGAAAACAGCCTTCAAAGATGCCAGTGTGTGTTTGTTTGTGTTTGATTGCCTCCACTTCAATGGGGAAAATCTGATGGACAAGTGAGTATCACAGCAGGACACCGACAACCTTTCCAAGAAGTGATATTTGGCACTGTTACTTCTGATAAAGTACATGTAGTCTGAAGCAGCACACGGAACAGAAATTATGAAATTATAAATAACATCACAGTATATACCGTAACATTTTATACTGGACTTGAACTTACAACATGCAGTTCCACCGAATGTAGCAAATATTTTGACACAAAAATTACACAAGTATGGCCTTTCTGTGCAGTATTCTATGGAGATGACTTCTTTTCATCAAACAAAAGTATTTTCACTATGTCTGTTGTATGCAAAATTAAAAAAAGAATTATTCAACAAGGTTGTGTTCCACTGATTAGAGAACTTTACTGAATTATGGTAGGTGCAAATTATTTTTGTTATCATCATCTGCGCAGACCAATTACCCAACGGAAGAAGATACTGAGAGAAAACCTGACTGAAATTCCAAACAAAATAATGTTTACAGAGGCTGAACTGATTACGGTGAGTAATGTCAAAGTTTGGATTGAAGTCAAAGAGCTTGTAGGAGAGACCATTTGATAGCGGAAGAGCTTTAAGCCCAGAAGTACTCACCTTGTTAGCAAACTTTTGATAGTTCTCAATGTCTACATTGTGAAAAGGTGTACAATCGTTCTCCAATAATTCTGATGAACACATATCTTATGATTCATAGAGTCAGTGTTTTGTCCAATAACATGTGATAAGGATCACAGCTACTCAAACTGCCTGTACCATCCACATCTCAGTCAAATAAGAGGGACAAAGCCATTGTCTGCGGGCATTACATTGTCACTGCATATTGCTGTACCTCTGTGGCTGATTTCTATGAACTTTGTTGCATATGAAAAGTTGGTTGTGTTGGCCAGGAACCTTGAAATACCATGCTTAAAGAGCGTTTTACAAATTTTCTCTCAAGTGAAAATACTACCAGAACACGTCAAGAAAGTGGTAGCACAGAGTCTTGCATTGACCATAATCACAGTTCCCGTGAAGGGACCGTGCCATAACTATGTGCAAGCAACTGCTTCAGCAAAATTCAAACAAACTTCAGTTTTCACCACAGCAAGGTTCGATTCACTTCTCATGTCACACATTGCCAATGTGGGAATCACTGACAAGGTACTTCATGGTGTAGAAATAACTCTGCAAACAATTTCCATGTCGGTACAATACAATGTACTGTGACTTCTCAGCTCTAAATTGTCGTATTTTCTCCCAAATCATTTTCAGTTTTATTCATTATACATAGAAGTGAAAAACATCAAAAGGCTAATGCACAATGTACTTCTTTGTTTTTTTTTTTTTTTTGCAGAAACCCGATGATCTGAAAGGTTTAATCATGAGAACTATCAGAGAGGGATTGGAAGGACTTGTTTTGAAAGACTTAAAGGTCAGATTTTTACATCGGTGTAAACATACATGACTGTGTATTGAAGACAATTCATGCATGATTTAGTCTTCTTTTGGATTATCATTGATTTGCTATTTTTTAGCTCATATTGGTTTTGTATATAAATACCAAAAAGAGCTTATATGATGAGTCGGTGGCGTCTGTATGTCTGTATATTTGTAGGTATGTATGTGCGGATGTATGTCCGTCACACACAAAGGCTCCCATACCGCCAGAGCTACCATCTCAGTATTTGGTGTACAGGTAGATGCAGGGGTTGAGATGTGAATTTGTTCAAATGAACATGTCAGTGTCAAAAATGTGTAAATGAGGTAAAAAAAGGGAAATCCTACAAATGTGCAGGAGTGATGACATGCCAGTAAGAAATAGGCAAACTCCACTGATCTTGAGTCATTTCCTGTCATTGTTTATGAACTGTTACATATTAACAGACCTGCTCAAACCATAGACAGTAGATGGGGGAAGACCGTCTATACTAAACTAAGAGGGGCTTGTTTCTGCTATGCATGTTGCTAAAGTTGACCTCCAGTACCTAAAGTTTCAGACCTTAATTACTTTTGTCATTCTTGTTTTTCTGGTTTAAATATTTCTTGTTGTTTTTCTGGTTGTACTGTGCAGAAATCATTGTCATAACATCAACGTAGAATTTTCCTGCACTGAACAGATAGAAACAACATTTATTGTTGATCATTGGTAACCCATACTGGTATATACCAATTCTGATCAAATTTGAGCGACACCGTAGAATTGTGCTATTTTTTAGTTCATGTCATCATTTTCAGTGTTGAGATGGAAGCTGGAAAAAGATTGGTGGTGGGGAGGGGGTAGTGTTGAGGTACAAGTATCAAAACATGATTTGTTAAGTTTTAATCCCTTAGAGCACAACTTTAATTACCATTTCACAACTTATTTTTTGTAAATATTGAAAACATTTTCTGTATAAACTCTGGAGATGATTGGGCCATTTTAGAAAGTATTTCTGTAATGTGGCACCATCTTTTGTGCTTGTAATATTTTCTGTCTTTTGTGTCATCTATCGAACTTTGTGGTCATCTTTTTCAGTCATAACTCGATCAGTAATTCTTCAGATATTAACATTAAAAAACCAAAAGACAACAGAATCAATCTCATCTCATTTGGCATTTACAGAGTGTCTATGAGCCAGGAAAGAGACACTGGTTAAAAGTGAAGAAAGATTACTTAGCTGAGGGTGCCATGGCTGACACTGCAGACCTTGTGGTTCTTGGGGCATACTATGGTACAGGAAATAAAGGTATGTGTATGTCTCCCTCTAGTGGTGAGGGTATACCCACAGATGAAATTTGTGTAGTTAGTGAAGATTCTCAGTGTTCAATGGATGGGCAATAGACACATGGAATGTACTTTTACTGTGAAATTGCATTTGAAATGAATTTTGGTGTCTATTTCCAATAGAGGGCCACGGCCTATTGCAGAGAACAATACAAAGTAGAAACAGAAGTGATAGTCTGTAACACAAAATAGATACAATGAATTAACAATAGAGATGGTCTATGACACAATGTAAAAACAATGTAAAAGTAAACCATAGTGTATGACACAAAAAAGATCCAGTGTAAAAACAGAAGTGATGGTCTATGACAAAAAAGATAAAATATAGAAAGAAGAAGTGTATTCTGTGACACAAAGTAGCTACAATGTATTAACAAAAGAGATAGTCTGTGACACAAAATATATACAATGTAGGAACAGAAAAGATGGTCTATGACACAAAATATTCTGTGACACAAAGTAGCTACAATGTATTAACAAAAGAGGTAGTCTGTGACACAAAATATATACAATGTAGGAACAGAAAAGATGGTCTATGACACAAAATGGATACAACATAGAAACAGGAGTTATAGTCTGACACAAAGCAGCAACTTGTATCAACAAAAGAGATAGTCTGTGACACAAATAGATTAAAATGCAGAAACAGAACTCATGGTGAGGCACAAAATACATACAAAGAAAGAGATGCCGAAGTATAATAAAAAAATTTAGTGGGAGAATTAGTTAAAAGAGGCATTTAATGAAAACATTAAACCCTAAAAAGGGACTATATACTCTTGAGACGGGAGACCATTTGCCTTATGTTGGGTAAATGGTAACCTGCCCTTGGCCACATTGTCTCCTCTTGGGCCTCAGATGTACATGCAGGATACAGCAACGCAAATGACCACATATCTGTACTTAGCACAATGTCCACCTGCAAACTTTTGTGTATCTGTAAAGTAATGTTTCTGGATCAACGGATTGAGCCCAATTCTTTACCCTTTGATCAACATGGTTTAGCCCAAACCCATTGTTATCAGTGGTATCAAGTGTGGAACTGTTGACAGGGAACTTTGGTGAACAGGGAAAGTTGTTCCGAACTACATGTATGTGGGGAGGGATTTTTTGGATGTTGTTTTTGTTTGTGGATTTCTTAGCAACTGCAGTCAGTGCATGTTAATTTATAAAGAAAATATTTACTTTGTTTATGTGATGATACAGTACAGCTAATTGTAATTTGATAAGAAATTTGAAAAAATCACTGTCCATGAAGCCCCTGAGAAAGCCCTTTTATGTGTGTACAGCATTGAGGTGTGTCTAATGAAGGGGAAGTTTTGCAAAACAACCTAATGATCAAGATCTTCCCACTAATGATGTCAAAAATAAAGTAAACAAGATGCTTTGGCTTCTCACAGTGCACACAAACATGAGCAGAGATTTCATATCAGGAATTCAAAATTGTATAAAACTTTATTATGTATGTGGGTGTTTTTTGTGATTTAAGTTTTTTATTTTAACCAGAATAAAAAAGGACGTGATGAAGTTCAGCAAATCATTGTGTTCCCAATACTTTGTTGTATAACTTACTTGCAGTATTGCTGTAGAATATGGTATACTCTTTTATGTTTTCATTCAATTCTACCTAAAATCACTTTAAAGTAGGCATTTTTTCATCTAGCCCAATAATTTTTTATGCGTAAGGTACCATCAAATATCCATGTTTCCCCCCCCCCCCACATGATCATGTCAGTTGCAATATCAGAGAATATTATGTTTCATGTGCAATATATCTGTTCACTCTGATTTTGACAACTTTTTTATACAAATAACAACAAAGTGGTCATAAGAATGCTATGATAAGAAGAGCATTTAAATCTATGCTGCCTATGTATTTTTCATGTATTTTTAAAAAAAGTTTTTTATTTATTCGCGTATGTATTTTTAATCACCTATTGTGAGAAAGGTCCATGTGCACTTATTGCCATCGCGATAATTGTTGGTACACCCAAGCCCCAATATATTTAGGGGAACCGCTGGGAATCTCCCTATATCGCAAATTAATTAGCCAACAGTATTGCTAGTGCATCAGATCATCTTGCAGTTTGTTTATCGAAAACACTGCGGGGTGCGTATGCGGTGTCCCCTAGACAAAACACTATAGCAGAGGCCGTTCATTTAGCGTGAACGATGGTACAATATAGGATGAACTTTTACAAGTAAAGTTACATTGCTTTTGCCAGTTTTTGTTGAATTGCTGTGGTAAATTCATTGCCTAGGGAACATGTTGAAGCAACCAAATTCGACAGACTTTCCCTGAAGAAAAAGTGCAGGAGAGAAAACGGTAGGTACTGTCATGAAGGTATAAATGCTATCGTTTGACTTCGTTTCGTTGTACAGGCGTTGTCATCATAAATGCCGTCATTACCACTGTCTCACAAAAACTGTAATTTGCGTCCGGCATTGAGGTGAAATCCGTATTTTTTAACTGTTATTTTTATAAAGTGATCGGTTTGCGTCGAGGTTTACAATGTGCGTAGTTTTTCTATATGATGTACAACATGAACCTTTTCACGTTTTACACCCATCGCGCGATATGTCATCTTACCTCAAGCATATACGGTACTTCGACAATTTTCCATCAAACGGACGGCTTCCTTGAGTGAAATTCAAAGTCTCTAAATTTATAATCTCGTTTCGAAGAAACCGATTTGCGGACCGCTTTAAAAGTAGATGCGTATATTCTTAGAGTGACAGTGAGAATAGACAGTTGAGTAAATAACCCGTATTTTATCGGCCGTGCACCGATGTAGTTTCTAAAAAGTTACTACTTGTAAAACTTCCAGGCTTCGAGGTTCTGTTATCCGACATGTCGTAGCGAAATTCTGTGAGAACTACAAGTAATACAGACAAGGTTTGGGTTTCTGACGGTTTCCGTGTATGAGCTGATTATCAAGTTGAAATTACTGTGTGGATAGTCGTTGCTGCTGGTCCGCGGCGTGGCGGGGATTTGTCACGTACAAACATTCTTCAACTGTCAGCCATAACCTCTACAATTTTCATCGACGGCTTTCATGGTTTTGACTGTTTTTAAGAAGACCTTTTTTACTCGGATATATTTCTGACAACCTCGTAATAGAGGCAAAGTCGCTGTCGTCTCGTACACCCTGTACGAGTCTCGGCCTTGACGTGATGACACAAGCAGACATACTTCACTGTTCAGTCACATGTACATGTATTTGGGTGCGTCATACGGATAATATCATTATTCATAGGGGTATCAGACTAAAGTGGGCACATAGTAGAGTTTTCTCAAGAAATGTAAAACGGAAAAGGACAGTCATATCATCAATTTCAAAAAATGCTGAAATGCCATAGTTTTTAATCGTTAATCGATGGCAAAGTTTGTATTTTGACCTCAACGTATCCAATCGAGAAAGTAAACTTGGCATGACCCAAAGTTTGAAACTGTGTTGTCTTGTCTCCCGCGGCCTGGCATGGCCCGGAGGGAGTGACGTTTCGTACTTCGAATTCTGAGAGCTATCAAATCGTCACGATCAACGGACACGAAATTACTATTTTCAAATTGCCATCACTGAAAAAATACAGAGAAATGAGAAAACACGGTGAGAAAAAAGGCATTTCATCGATGCTGTTTATAACCTTCCTTTCGCTTCTAATATGCCCAGTGCAAAACGGGTACCTTTTCAAACCACTTGTGACTAAGAACCCAACTCATTCCAACTGGCCCGATACAAGTGGCCCGAATTCAATTTGTTGGGAAGGCAACGATAGCTTTTCCTGCAAACGTAGACAGAACTGCAGTGTGCACTGAAAGCAATAGTTGGCGACATCTTTTCGAAACTCTGAAAATATAGCTAAAGAAGGAGCCATCTCTCAGGCATTACGGCAGAGGCAAACCTTAGCTTCACACCGACTATGGGGACAGAGCATTTTCAAGCGAAACGGAAATGTCAAGGAAAGGCGATGACTTATTTTCTAAGGTTGAAGAAAATGCTTAAAATTTGGCTGTGTTAGTCAATCAATCGAAATATTTTGTTCCTATAAAATCAAACTGTCGCGATTCTACCCTCTACTAGACTAAATCGACAACGGAGGGTGCATAGGTATGCGGTAGAACGTGTAAATCTCAAACAACGGGCGAATTGGTTTCGGGCGAGTTGATTCTGGGCTGTTCAAGTTGGAGAAAGTGCGAGTTAATTGTCATCCGTGCAAAACGGTCAAGAAAACTTCAGGAAAATAGGAAATCAATGAAATTTACTGCAGACATGGTGATACACATAGGCAAAAGCAATTTAACTTCATAGAAAGTCAATGCTTTACTTCAGTAATTTATCGGTCATGCAAAATGATTGCTGCGAATCCGTAGCCTCTGCCACTCGGGTAGCTTGGTCATTGGTACACTCCCAGCAGAACACGTCAAGGAGTGGCAGGGCTCGTTTTCGCAGCAAGCAAAATGAACGGCCTCTGCTTTATGAGACACCCAGCAGTGTTTTGATAAACAGACTGAAAGATGATCTGCCAAACTTCATGCACATAGCGATAGTGCTGCCAGCTAATCTCTTTGCGATGTAGGTATATTCCCAGCGGTTTCCCTAAGTATATTGGGGCTTGGGTGTACCAACAATTATCGCGATGGCAGTAATCAATTAGGCAACCGGAAAATTGTTAGTTTTAACATGATTTATCGAAAAGAGTAAACCCATTATTGAGATGTCATCCAACATTCGGAGTGAGAGTAAATTTCATCCCAATGCTGTTAGTGTATACACTGAGTAGTCGTAACTGGGCCAGTGTTTGTTCACTTTGTATGATTCAAAGTGTAAACATTCATGCAATTTGATTAACCTCTCTCCCCATTCCCCAGTGTGGAGATCCAAAGTTGCCATGCAAAACTCTTGGATTGTTCCATATCATGGTGGTGAAACGGTTGAAAAGACATTGACACTTGTCGCTCTCACACCTTACAGGAGGCATCATGTCGATTTTTTGATGGGAGTTCACAATCCTGACACCGGCAAGTGGTGCACCGTCACCAAATGCAGCAGTGGACACGACGACAAGACACTCGATCAGATTAACAAGTCACTTGCAGTGACAAAGATCAGCAAGGACTTTGGCAAAGTTCCTGGCTGGCTGAAAATCAACAAATCTCTGGTGCCGGACTTTGTGGTCAAAGACCCAAAAGTAAGTGCCATTCTGAGTTCCTTTACATCTTACTTGACCTTGCATTGCTTGATGAGAGTTCCCCTTGACACATGAAAATTTTACACATCTCTTGTACCAATATAGGGCTGACACATAACAAATTTCCAGAAATCGACACAAAGAATTCAGATATGTTTTCAGTTAGACAGCACACTGATGCTGGTAAGATTTAAAGTACTGGCCCAATGCAAAACTGTAGTCAAATATGATTATAAGGCACGTGATTGTTAGTCCCCACGGACACCATCGGGTGGACTTGTAGGTTTGGTCATGTCCGTGTGTGCGTGCGTGCGTCCGTGTGTGCGTGCGTGTGTCCGTGCGTCCGTCCATTCACACAGATATCTCAGAGATGCCTGGAGCGATTTCATTCAAACTTGGTACAAGGATTACTTCATATGTCATTCATATACACGTCGATTTGTTTTGTGTTACGATTTTTTTCATGTACAGAGCCATAACTCAGACATGTTTCAACCGATTTTATTTAAAAAGTTGGTACAAGGACATTAACCTATCTCATACACATGCACATCAATTTGTTTCATGATATGATCCAATATGGCTGCCGTTCGGCCAATTTGTTACAATTTTTTCATGTCCTTAGCCAAAACTCAGGCATGTCTTGACCGATTTTATTCAAACTTGGTACAAGGACATTGACCTATGTCATACATATGCACATTGATTTGTTTTGTGATACAATCCAATATGGCCACCGTGTGGCCATTTTGTTCCGATTTTTTAGCTACTAGAGACTATAGTCTATAGAAGCTATTGGGATGGGTATCGTCCGGCGTCCGTCGTCAGTCTGTATGTATGTATGTATGTATGTATGTATGTATGTATGTATGTATGTATGTATGTATGTATGTATGTATGTATGTATGTATCTGTCCGTTTGTGAGGCGTCCGTCCACTCAAATATCTTGGGAACCGCAGTACTTACTGATTTGATATTTGTTGTGTAGATGAAAAATATGATTTTGAGAAACTGTTTTTTTTTAATTTTTTGATATTGTTGAAAATAGGCAAATTAATGCCAAAAAAGGTGTTTTTGGTAAAAAATCTTCTTCTTCATAACCGCTGGTCAGACAGCTTTGTTATTGGTATACACGTCCCTAGGGGTAACCCAACTTAGATTTGTTCAAATTGTGATGAAATATGCAAATGTGTATTTTAAGGAATTTTTTGTCATTTTTGGTCAAAATTTGACTTACATTGTTTGTAATTCTTGTACTGTATAATCCCTATCAATTCACCCAGAAAAAATAATTAATATGATTTTAAATAATTGAATTAATTAGGAAATCATCAAAGCCAAAATAATTTTAGTGTTTAATTATAAGAAAGTTCAACTTTTTTTGACAGTTCATAGTGAAATGCTTACCATCTTGGAGGATTAAAACATGTAAAGGCAACTTTCCTGAATCCCAACTTTGACATATTCTGAACCGTCATTTATTGTGCGCCCTGTATGTTATCTAAAAGAAATTGCTCAAAATAGTCACTAGAGATAGAGATAGAGATAGAGAAAGTTCTAATTTCCATTTATGGTTGACTTGGTAAGGATAAAATGAAATTACTTTTTGAGGAAAAAAATAGAGTGGTCAATTAAAGAGTGGTCACAGTGATAGGGTTTTTTATGGTAAAGCTGGGCTGTAAGATTCCTCATGTGCTATTTATAGCAATTATGCAATCTGTGTAAACAGTGCAATGAAAGTTACATGATTCCTTATAATGCTTTTGATGACCTTGAACTTCTTAAGTTTCAAACATTTGTCTCTTCAGTGTGCTTTCTCTGAGTATGTACAGTGTCAGCTTATTCAACAGAACTCACTTACAATGTTAATCAAAGATATCCACCTTCTTCATCAATACATGTGTCACAAAAGGATACTCTCTACATAACACAGCAGAGCCTCTGTCAACTGTTGAGTTGCTTGTTCTTTCAAAACCGCTGGTCAGACAGCTTTAATATTTGGTTTACAAGTCCCTAGGATGACCAAAGTGAGATAATTTCATACAGTCAGGAAATACTTAATTTGTATCCATGTCTATAGTAGCTTCAGGGACTTTGGCCCTATGTTTAATGTATGGAGCCATAACTCAGACATGTTTCAACCGATTTTATTCAAAGTTGGTACAAGGACATTGACCTATGTCATACATATGCATGTCAATGTGTTTCACGATATGATCCAATATTGCAGCATGGCGGCCATTTTGTTACCATTTTTTCATGTCCTAGCCATAACTCAGACATGTATCAAGTGAATTTATTCAAAGTTGGTACAAGGACATTGACTTATGTTATACATATGTACGTCTATTTGTTTCACGATATTATCAAATATGGCCACATGGTGGCCATTTTGTTATGTTTTTTTTCATGTCGAGAGCCATAACTCTTGCAACTCTCAACTGATTTTATTCAAAGTTGGTCCATGGACATTGACTTATGTCATACATATGCATGTCGATTTTTTAGACAGTAAGATCGAATACGGCTGCGTGGCGGCGATTTTGTTGTGATTTTCTCATGTACAGAGTCATAATTCAGACATATTTCCACCAGTATCATTCAAAGTTGGTACAAGGACATTGACCCATTTCATACATGCTTGTCAATTTGTTTCACGTCATGTAGCAGTATCATGTCAAGTATTGAAGTTGCGTAATTAGGCTGATATGTCGAGAAATACTGCATCAAATTTCATGAAACTTTGTACAGCTGTTAAGCTCACATTGCTTTTACAGTGAAAAAGACATTTATCAGTGTCACTTTAATTAATTTGTTGTTACATATGTAATGACCTTTCCTAATTAGAGTGATATATCCACAAATACTGTGTCAAATTTGATGAAACTTGATACAGATGTTGATCTCATAGTCTTGTAAATAGTGCATCAAACTTTATGGAATATGGTACCGGTGATAATCTGTTAGTGTTAGGATAGTATGCAAAAATGTTTGGCAACATCCTGTCGATTAATTCCTAATTGACTCATTTAATGACCTTTTGTAATTAGGATGACGGCCTACATTGGTTTTATATTTTCACCACCATGGAACTTATTCTTGGCCATTGAGTGCCATCTGTATCAAAGTATTTTTATCACAGACCTAATTAATGAAGACGACTCTATCCTCTTTGAGGACTTGTAATCAAAGTACCCATTAACAAGTGGGGACTGTGTCATCAACGATGACTTGTTTTTACTAACTTTTACAGGAACATTCAGAAATTTTTGAGACTACAGTAGTTTTGTAACTATAAAATATGGTAAATATGTTCCCGTGACAAATTTGTACCAGATATGGTAAATTTTTTCAAAATGAAGCTGAATGGCGTAAAGCTAATTTTGGCGCAGTTTTGGTGACTACATATCTTAAAAATAAAAAATATGTGCAAGATGCCCACTTCTGGAATGCATGAATAATCCAATCTGTTGGTATAAAGAAATGATTAATAAATAAAATTAATTTTGTGATGAATATCAACAGAAAAATCAAATTTAGCAGGTTAGCTGTTTCACTTTGGCAGCCGTATTGGTTAGTGATTGTCACTAATAGCAACAGCCAACGTTCAGGTCAAGGTTTAGCACAAACTTCTGTGCAGATAGGAAGCTTGTATCGCTTAGTCTGTGGCTACAGATGGTGGGTTAAATCAACTATGTTGTATTACATCATTGACAGTAATCACTGTAGAATAGTAAGGGCGAGGGGACATGGCATGCGTATGTGTATATTTTGAGAGCGTCTTTGTTTTACATAAATGATGATTCGCGCACCCGATTTTCAGATTGTTAGACACCTGAACACTGTTTGGGCATCTGGCAATCATATAACCAAAAGTCCGAGTATCTGAAAATCTGTCCCCAAGGCACTTTCTACTTTTTGTTCAAGTACTGCTAGGAAGTTGTCGAAATATGATACTCAATCTTCACTGACTGACCAATTAATTTCAATTTGCAAAGTGATCTGTACTTGAACTTCCAACAGGAAACATGATATTAGGTATATGACATATAACTTGAGATGCGTACGTCACCCATAACCCATCAAGCCATATCATTTGGAATTTCTGTGTGACGCAGAGCCATGGTGGGGCTTGCTAAGTTTCTTTGATATGAAAGGCTGGTTTTCGATGGTATTTGTGATTCTAGTCAACAGTTACCCAAAGACTGGCTCAGATTTGACTGTATTTCAAAATCAAAAGCAGTGGATTTCTTTTGTTTTTAATCAACACCAGTCACAAGTCACAAAACAGTTGTGTACGTGTTCTCAGGCCAAAAGGCTATGCTACTGTCTAGATGAGAAAAGGACACTGTGAGCCAAATTGGGAAAACAGTTAGGATGCATCTCTTGTTTGGAAACAAGTGACAAAATATTCAGTTCCATGAAGATAGACCTCCTGCGTGTATGGTACAGATTGCCTTTAATTGCCGGTGCACTATTTAATACACAATTTTGCCTTAGGTATAGGCGCAATCAGAATTGTTCTACTATTTTCTAAACTGGTTTCACTTTCCACATCCCATCATCCGTTGAATCCTGTTTTGTGCAGTCAACTTCCTCCTATTACTTATAATGAGACAACTAGAACAACACCTGAGGGACAGGAAACCAGATATTTGTGACTGAAATGTCAACTTGCAAAGCCATACAGGTAGTCTTTATAATGCCTATCACAACAGCTGCGGCAGTAAGGTTTCCCAGGAGAAGACAGTACGATTCAGTGTTTGAAATTACTGCCCACCTACGTGCAGAACGCAGGTAACGTTGGAGTCTACTGCAGCTGGGAAAAGTTAATTCGGCCCAAACCAGTGGTTGGGAACTTTAAAGACATTGACTTGAGCAAACTCTCAAAATCAATCGGTTTTAACCCTTTCACCCCCAGTTCCCTGTATACAGGTCCAACTTTACCATAGAAAACAATGGATTTGGGACAAACCATGGTGGTGAAAGGGTTATTTAACTGACAGGTGACAGTTTTGATAGATGGTTAAATGATTGAGAAAATAAAAGGCAAAATACTATATTTTTAACATAGCCTTTTCATGTAGGGGAAAGACAGCATGCAGTTGCTAAAATTTCATGCACAGATGACTGCACTAGACTCAGACTTGGAATACAATTCAGCTAATGCTTCTAACTCTCACTTTATTCATTCTCAGTGACAGACGTAGATGTTGATTATTCCGAAAAGAAAATGTAACTACATCACATTCAGCTCATCACGTAATTTATATATTCTGAGCATAAATTCTTACCGTCTAAATTTCATTGAACCTGGCATTCGGAAAAAGTAAACGCTATGAAGACTTGGAATACAATTCAGCTAATGCTTCTAACTCTCACTTTATTCATTCTCAGTGACAGACGTAGATGTTGATTATTCCGAAAAGAAAATGTAACTACATCACATTCAGCTCATCACGTAATTTATATATTCTGAGCATAAATTTGTACCGTCTAAATTTCATTGAACCTGGCATTGGGAAAAAGTAAACGCTGTGAAGGCTGGCAACTTTCTTGGAGGGCAGGTAACTTTTCAAAGTTACCAGCCTTTATGTGTGTGGTATATGATCTATATCAAACACTGCACTCTTCCTCATGGTAACTGTTGCCCGGTACAAAATACACCTGAGATGTACACGCCTAAGATGTATCTAGGCTGTCTTTCTGGAAACTTTGCATCAATATTGGGAATATATTGTGGGAAATTCTTTGCGTCAGCCCTATATCTTTACATGTAAACCAAAATTTTCCTTGCGTCAAAAGCAATTTGTTTGCGTCATGGCACGTCATATTTGCCCAGAGGGCACACTGATTCCGGGAAATCTTATGATTTGAACCTTTTGATCAAAAGGCATATTTTTAGCACTGAGCATTGTTAGGCCTGTATTTAACCATATTTATCAGCCATGCACCCATGGAAATAACAACCAAGAAAGAAAACAGTTTTAATTAATTCCGTGAAACCGTGTTTCTAGCTGCTGGTGTTCAGATTAGGGAAAATCAGATTTTCCATTTGTTTACTTGTGATCTGATAAAAAATCTACCACTCTAATGTAACACATGTATGGATTTTTCCATTAAACCATTCACCATCGTGCTTTGTTTCCAACCCATTGTTGTCAATGGTAAAGTTGGACCGCTTCACTGAGAAATGGGGATGGAAGGCTAGTGCAGAAATCCATAAGACAGTTTACGGTATATGAAGAAAGAACGTCTGGTTCAATCCTTGCCTATGTATGATAATCTCTGACCATACAATATCATAATTAAAAGTGAGAATTCAGTACTTTACCACCAAAAACAGGTGATAAAATCGTAGACACTAAGTAGGTCTATGATAAAATATAATACTGAACATTACTAACTACAAGAAAAATATGAATGTTAATTGTTGCAAAGTAGTGATACTTAAAAAATGTTGCAATTGTGAAAAATTTCTTGTTTATAAGCATATATGAAAAGATCCAATAAAATGAATGTGTATGTGTAATAATATAAGTATACGTGTATTTGTCTGTATGTGCCTATATACTGGTATGTGCAGTTATATGCCTCACATACAACACATTACACATGCCATAGGATTCAATCGTAATATGTTGATAACAAAGCAGGCTGCATAGTCACCAGTAGACTGAAACTCACCAGTGATTCAAACAAACTGAGAAGCCATTCAGTGACAAAAATTGTTATTTTTACAATTTTTGGTCAATCATGGGAATCAAAGATATGATTATCATGGCAAATCAAACCAAAAAATTTTGGAATAAAATGATTTGGGAGAGGCATATAATAAATACATAGCTCAAACAAGGGACTATGTACCCTTGTGACAGAAAACCATTTGCCCTCCCAATGTCAGGCAAGAGGTCACCTGCCCTCACCCACACAGTAGCTTTTATGGGCAATATCAGTGATATATTGGTGTGCATGTATATACAGAATGTACCTTATGTATTTATGTATACTATATATATTTGTGTTTATTTGAATGCATATATACAGGGTATATATGCTCCTGAAAAGCCCTGGAACGTCTTGGAAAAGTCCTTGAAAATGAATTTGAGTCTAGGAAGGTCCTAGAAAATTGATAGTCCATCCAAAATTTTCAAACTTGACAAAATGATCAGTTGTAATATCATAAAAATGGTTATGAAAATGATATACAAAACTGATATGTTGTATAAATGATATCTTGGATATTGTATTTTGGATCTCAAGAAACCGTTGAAAATTGCTGAAAAAGTCCATGAAAGCCCTGGACTTTGAGTGTATTGACCCAGTACAGTATTTATGATATCCATGTATGTTGAATGGGTGTAGTTTTGTCAAAGCTAATTGTCTTTCACAAACCATTGCCTTACAGAATGCTCCAGTGTGGGAGATTACAGGTGCTGAATTCAGTCATTCAGATACGCACACTGCCGACGGCATATCCATCCGATTCCCCCGCTGTACCAAGGTCCGTGATGACAAGTCATGGGAGGAAGCAACAAATTTGCCCAGGCTAAAGGTAGGCACAAACCTAAGACTTGACTGAGTGGGTTAAAAATGTTTAGCCTTTTCATTATAAATCGTTAGTGAAATCCAATAATTCTCGTCCACATTACAGCCATTCGTCTGTAAAAGTGGGTAGTGTTTATGTGAAATACCATTGCACAGATTAATGATCCTAGCAGCTTTCTATAAATTTTTTTTCACTAATATCAAAATTTGTCAAAGCTTTCACTTGTTATCATGATATTTCAAAAAATATGAGAACTTCCTGTTAAAAAAACCCAAATTATATTAGGTATAAATTTGATAATTCAAGAAACAACTGTTGTTTACTGTTACAGTAATGTAATTTTGATAGTTCAAAAATCAAAGCAAATCAAAGGACTTGCTGAAGATAGTTTTATCCTTGGGTTCAAAAGATTATTCAGCATACTTTCAATTACATTCAATCTGTTAATCACAAAATGAAACCCCTTTTGATTAAAAAGGATGATTCAATGGTAATTTGAAGGTAATGGCTCCATGATTGTAAGCTTGCACAATGTCATTCAGAAGAAATCATGAAATTTTCATGACTACTAAATGTTTTTTTTCAAGTCAAGGTAGAGCAATCAAGTCAATCTCAACCATTTCTGTTTCAGTTGCTGTACAAGAAATCCAAGGAACACTCGGACATCCCCGACATGATCGGAGGGACGTCCAAACTCAAAAGATCAGATGAGGACAACAACAGCGGTGTTACTTCAATGAGTCCGTTTAAAGGAAAAGCCAAGAAAGCAAAGACAGACAGCAACGGGGAGGTGGCTTCACCCAGCCCATCAAAAGGAAAAGCTCTAGCCAAGAGGAAACGAGAGACAGAGTATAATGAAGATGAAGATACAGAGGAGGATGAGCCAGCTCTCAAGAAGGTAAGATGTAGTGTGAACGGAACACCTCCACAGTGTATAGAGGGTTCTTTTATGACTTTAGAAGAATACAGAAACTGTTCATGTGACAGGTATTCGAATATCTATATCTTTAAAAAAGTGACAAATTGGCTACAATGAGGTAGTTCTCGTCTTCTGTCTACTGCATGTTGAAATACTGAGTACAAAAATTCTGCAAATGTAAGAACATGTGTACAATATTCCATGTTATTATCGACAAAACCCTTTCTAGTCTGGATGAAAATCAGTTTTCAACAAATACAATGGACAAAACACACCTAGAGATTGTATTGAGAGGTTTAACAACAGGCATTTTGAAATTACTCTAGGAGTCATTCAAGATCCTGTATTTTGCACTGAGAACAAAAATGGTGGGGAAAGACATCAGTTACAGCTTACGGAACTTTTTCATTTCAGAGAACTCCTTGCAAGTATGGACCTGACTGCTACCAGACAAACCCTAAACATTTAGAGCAGTACAACCACTCAAGGAAAACGGCTGCGAAATCACCAAGGAAGGGTGTCACACCCTCCAAGGTATGAATCAAAATGTGGATCACTCAGGCTGAAATTACTTGGCTCAGTGCCAAGACACCTGCATGCTATATCATCTTCATCATTGTCAACTGTCCAGGCTCTATTATGCTGGAAAACTACTAAAATATCCAGCTATCATGGATGACATTGTCCCATTTTCATTTACCTGCAATCACTCAAAAAATTCTCTTTACCCACTCAGTGAATAAACGTTGATGGTAGTTATGGTGGAAAGGTGGTTTAAATCAGTTTTAAAGTATTTTTTCAAAGTTAAATAGCATGTCTGTGCATGAAGTGGCTTTTCCAATTTCAAGTTTGTCATTGTTCATTGTTCAACAAATCTTACGAAAGCATCATCAAAACATAATAAATACTCCAGTATTATATTATCTGAAGAATTTAAAGAAATTTTATTTTAGGTTTAACTCTTACCAATTACCGTAAAGCTAATTCTTTTAACTAAGTACCTGTGAATGTGATATTTAATGACAGAGTAACTTGTAATCATGAGGGAAGTCATATTCTCTTAATATTTCAACCCACTCTCACTGGTCTCTGCCCTCTAAAGCATTCATGCACACCAAGCATCGATCCAGTGAACGATTCTCTCTTCCGATTCATTTCACACCCAAATTGGACAAACTCTCAGCCCTTTGAGATTAATCTTTGCTGATGTCTTCACTCTTTGATATTTCCGTTGATGACAAAAGTAGGAGGCTGACCTATGCACTGTCCTGCAGGCAGCTAGTCTGATCATAGACCCCCCGAGGGTCTATTGTCTGATTTCAAGCGTTTCCTGTCATGTTCTATCATTGCCTGAAGTGCGGATATCAGCACTCATACCGGACCAAAAACCCTGTGTAAAGGAGACCCTGTGTAAACTGAACAGGGTTCTTTTCTGTACAACTGTCGTGCTTTCTTCATCACTGTGATAACAGTGTTCCTCTTGAAGAGAAAAAACAACATTTTTATTGACACAAGGACACAAAGCTATTTGACGTATTGAATTATGAAAAAATCAGAAAGGAACGAACAAAGTATGTTTTTTGTTCGAAGGATTTTGTTCTTGTGTGAGTGTCAACAGTACATCTACATAACTTGGTTTAGTTCTATTGGCTACATAGCATTACCATTGACCCTGTAAAATTTGATATTGGTTAGTCGTGTATGGGAATTTACAATGCCATTTGAACTCTACAAATTGTGAAGGACCAGAGAGGACTGTGACATCCAGATTTTAAAGGACCCATGGTATCTGTAGTGACCCAGAGGTTAAAGTTCACTCATATGATAGCCCATGGACCTTTGTCTATTTCTTTTTCTGTTTCAGCATTTGCCAGATGTTTTCACCGGTATGCAAATTTACCTTCCCAAGTCAACGTCCCGCCACGACCTGCTGAAGCGCTATATTATCGCCTTTGACGGTGATGTCGTTGCCGACTACGATAAGGACATGGCAACTCATATATGTGATGATAGTGATGACAAAAAGGTAGGGCATTAATATCAAGTGGTTGTTTCTTGTTGCCATGACAACGGTCTCCCTGGTATCAAATCATTGCCAAGAAACTCTGCTTTCAACGTGGAAGGGGAAGTAATTAACTTTTGAATACCAAAGTCAATTTTTGTCGCCTTTATTAAATATACCTCATCAATTTTTAGCTACTATAGACTATAGTCTATAGAAGCTATTGGGATGGGTATCCGTCCGGCGTCCGTCGTCAGTCTGTATGTATGTATGTATGTATGTATGTATGTATGTATGTCCGTTTGTTAGGCGTCCGTCCACTCAAATATCTTGAGAACTGCAGTACTTACTGATTTGATATTTGTTGTGTAGATGAAAAATATGATTTTGAGAAACTATTTTTTTTATTTTTTGATATTGTTGAAAATAGGCAAATTAATGCCAAAAAAGGTGTTTTTGGTAAAAAATCTTCTTCTTCATAACCGCTGGTCAGACAGCTTTGTTATTTGGTATACAGGTCCCTAGGGATAACCCAACTTAGATTTGTTCAAATTGTGATGAAATATGCAAATGTGTATTTTTAAGGAATTTTTTTGTCATTTTTGGTCAAAATTTGACTTACATTGTATGTAATTATTGTACTGTATAAACCCTATCAATTCACCCAGAAAAAAATAATTTAATAAGATTTTAAATAATTGAATTAATTAGGAAATCATCAAAGCCAAAATTATTTTAGTGTGGAATTATTAGAAAGTTCAACTTTTTTTGACAGTTCATAGTGAAATGCTTACCATCTTGGAGGATTAAAACATGTAAGGCAACTTTCCTGAATCCCAACTTTGATATTCTGAACCACCATTTATGTTATCTAAAAGAAATTGCTCATAATAGTTTGTCATGATAGGGTGGTCAAATAAATAGAGATATAGAAAGTTCTAATTTCCATTTATGGTTGACTTGGTAAGGATAAAATAAGATTACTTTTTGAGGAAAAAATTGAGTGGTCAATTAAAAGAGTGGTCAAAGTGATAGGGTTTTTATGGTAAAGCTTGGCTGTAAGATTCCTCATGTGCTATTTATAGCAATTATGCAATCTGTGTAAACAGTGCAATGAAAGTGTAACATGATTCCTTATAATGCTTTTGATGACCTTGAACTTCTTAAGTTTCAAACATTTGTCTCTTCAGTGTGCTTTCTCTGAGTACGCACAGTCTCAACTTATTCAACAGAACTTACTTACAATG
This sequence comes from Ptychodera flava, assembly GCF_041260155.1. NCBI lineage: Eukaryota > Metazoa > Hemichordata > Enteropneusta > Ptychoderidae > Ptychodera > Ptychodera flava. Next base: position 17,130,525 of record NC_091934.1, read on the forward strand.
TTAATTTGAAAGTTAATATGTGCTTGGTTAATAGGATGAAAATACTGATAAAGGTAACCAGCTCAAGATTCTTTATAACCTGACAGATATGCTGGGTTTTTTTTATGACTTAATCTTTATTTAAGCAAGTCTTGTTTACTTTAATTAGAATGTAATTAACTCTGGTTTATTTGCTATTATAGACTATTATAGTCTGATGAAATATGCAAATCTGTATTTTTACGGAATTTTTTTCCATTTTTGGTCAGGCCATCCTGAAATGAGCTATCAAAGATATCCACCTTCTTCATCAATACATGTGTCACAAAAGGTTAACACAGCAGAGCTATGTCAACTGTTGAGTCGCTTGTTTTTTGTAAACCGCTGGTCAGACAGCTTTAATATTTGGTGTACATATCCCTAGGATGACCTTAGTGAGATAATTTCATACAGTCAGGAAATACTTAATTTTGTATCCATGTCTATAGTAGCTTCAGGGACTTTGGCCCTATGTTTTTTAAATTTCTCGCCAAAATTTTGATAAAAAACTATAGCCAATGAAATTTGATGTCCATTTGGTCCAAAATTATCAAAAAAAAGCAGAAAAATCCATAAAGATTGGTAAAATGTTACACTTTTTGGAGGGAAAAAATTTCAGCTGTGATATCCAGATCAAAGGGTTAGTGAAAACCCGTGAACGGTAAATGAAGGTTGGAAACGCAAAGCCAAAGAATGATAAGTGGCATTTTTTGAGAAAAAAACCATTGCAAAATAAATTCAGACTGTGATTGTGTATCATTCATACACTCTGTGTCCTTGGCATTACTGTGGCATGTAGTGAAAATATAATAAACTGAAGAAATAACTTGAGCAGACTGTCACATAAGTGGTAGGCTGTTGCGTAGATCACGTTGGCCTGCCAGTAAATCCTGACAAGAAAAACCAATTGACTGGGGGCTGGTTTATGCATGTGTTATAATTATCCACCATTCTGAATGTTTCAGTAAAAACACTGATATATTCATCAAAAGTATGAACATTTCCATAATTGAATTTGAAGTCTGAATATTTTGAAGAAAACAGCTTTAATGTAGTGAATTGCTATGTATTTCTCATTTCAGAATATAAATTCAGACAAGCATGTGACGTCGGACTGGCTATGGGAGTGTATCAAGCACAAGAAACTGGTTCCAAAGTAGCTGTGCCAGTTGGCAATATTGACAGTTCAGACAGACAGTTAACCAGTCATTCCTGCATTCTGCAATCAGCAAGGCATGTCTCAATATGGCAGGGTTCCACACTGAGAAAGAAACATGTCAATTTTATGAAAACAGTTCAGGGCTGACCAAATGGTATAAAAAAACTAAAACTTGACTGAACTGTTTTGCTGAAGGCAAATTAATCCACACCAGTGCCTGAAAAGTTGGTCTACCAGCAATAAATTCTTGCCTCTCAACGATGACACAGATGGTTGTCTGCAGCAGAAATTCCCAACCTTCAAGAAAATAGCAACTATTTGACTATATAAATGTAGCATATCAGTACTCTGTGAAATGTAGACTTTTCCTGAAAGAGTTCTTGTAGGTTTTTTGCGCACAAATTTGAATTGTCACTCAATTAAATTTACTGTATTCTTTGCTTAATCCTTTATTTGATATTTTGATATTGCAATCTGATTCAGTCAAAGTAATTTATGCCAGGATAAAGTAATATTTTGTGTGGTCATGTGTGTATTATATCCAAGACCAATAGATGTACATTTTGCAACACACCTTTCCAATGTTGATTACCTTATCAACTCCAACTTTTGTGAAAGCTTTGATATTTTTAGGAGGTAAAAAAGAAGACAAACTGTATACGTAGAATAGAAATGAAAGTGTCAGAGTTGCTGGTTTTTAATTTGTAAGGGTAGCTTTTTTGAAAATTGTCTGTGTACTCAAACAGAGGGGCTTTTATAAAGAATCATTGTGACAGTGGTATGGAGCAGAATTAGTTAATGTATTATTCAGTTTTCTAGTAATTGGCAGAGCTCTTGTCCCCCAAAGTGCATTGGCAATGTTATCATAGTACCTATGCAATCGTCATTTTGTATGTGTTTCTGTGATTATGTAGCTGAGTGTGTGAGTGTGTGTGTGAGACAGTACTGAAATTCGGATTGATGAGTTTTCCTCTTTCTATCAAATTATTTAGAGTGATTATTGTACAAAAGTGTTTGAGTCATTTAAACAGTGAAATCTATCATATATTCTGAAACTAATGATGTTTTCCATTTATTATCTGCATAATTAAATATCCCATTTATGGCTTTGTTTTGTTCTGTACAGTTCTTTTTTGAAATGCTATAAGTACTTTTTCTGTGCTTTCCATTGCAATAGATAATAGAGCTCATCCAATACAAATTCAAATTTTCAGAAATGAAATGTAAAAATGACTAATTCCTACACTGATTCGTTCAGAAAATACTAAAATCTCAGACCATCTGTGAACAATGTAGTTTTGTTTATCTTTTCAAAAATGTATATATAAACATTTGTCAGACAAACTTTTAAAGTTTAAAGTGTTTTCAGAATTACCCACAGAGTCATTATCGGTACACTACTTGCAAGTCTGTGAGGGTCCTTTGATTTGAAAACTTACTGGAAAGTCATGAACAAGTCCTTGAAAATGAATTTGAACCCTAGAAAGTACTGGAAAATTGATAAGCCACACAGAGTTTTCAAAACTGACAAGATGATCAGTTGTGTTTTCATAAAAATGATATATAAAATGATATGTATAAATGATAGATCAGAAAAAAATGATACCTGGAAAAAGGTATTTTTCACCTCAAAAAAGTCCTTGAACATTACTGAAAAAAGTACTTGAATCTTAAGAAACTTTGAATGTATTAAAGGACCCTGTAACTCAAACTATGTTTTCAGTCAAGCAACCACTTTGCCTATCTTGTGTGTGTGTATGACTGCTGGAACAATCCCAATAATTTGGTTATGTCTCCAAATTGTGTACACTGTTTTGCTTTACTAAAGTCAATTGCCAAAAACCCCTGAGAATTATTGAGTAGGAGGACTGTGAGAATTTTAATCAGTTTTTGTCATCAGGTGGTGGATAATGTATTTTGCCAGTGTACAGTTTACTTTTTCACTTGGATTTGCAATTTTTGGTTCATTAATTTCAATTTTACTCATTCTTGTTTGAGAAGAAGCTGTGAAGACTAAGTTACAAACTCACCATCTCAACAGTTTTCTCCACATATTATACAGCTTGTAAGAGCTCACTCACGATAAATGATGAAGTTTAATTTTCATTTTATTGTTTCGGGGAAAATTAAAAAATATACTTTGTTCTATAGAGTTAATGTGAAAATGCCAGTTATTTTGATTTTCAGCTGCTAAATGTGGTATTTGCATTTCTATTAGGTTAAAAAGTTGCACTGTAGTAACTAATTTTTTTGTACTTTTTTTCAAAGAGAACATTTTGTAGTTTCTCTCTGAAAGGTTTAATAGAGCAAAAGTTTAAAAAAATTTAGTTGTTTCAAATGCTCGATACTCTTAGCAGAATAAAAAGAAATTTCAATAACAGCTTGGTCATGTCTTTAGTTATGTGATCAATAGCACTAATTGTGGTTATTGGTGTATGACGAAATATATACTTTGTTAAAATCTTATGGAAACAGATCCTTCTCCCATTGTTCATGTATTCTAAGAAACAAACTACCAGCTCATAATCGATCAGTCCCGACATTCACAGCTTCAGATCTAAGTTTAAAGGTATACTGTCACCTGTTCCAATTTTGCCACAGTTACCATGGAAAGAGAAAATCTAACCAATCACAGATTTTAAGCGGGTGGCCGCTTTTTAAAAACAGCGCCCTCAAATGGGAATTTTGAATACCAAGGAACGCCCCTTTGACCATATATGGGCATATTTAGATTACAGGTGACTGCACACCTTTAAGACTCACTTCTTCAAGAGAGTTTATATGACCTATTGCAAAGTGCCAGTGCAAGTTGCTTGATGGATATAAGGCAGTATATAAATTATTTATCCTATCTTTATGGTATCTTATATACCGTGGAATGTGTAACATTGATTTCTGTCAACAGAAAATTGAACAAATTTTCCCTTTTTGCATCTGTGTTTATTGCTGCAGCATATGGTTGGATCCACAGATGCTTGTGGTTTGATACTACTATTAAAGGGCCTATGACATCATTTCCAAAGTTTTTATTTTTTCCCTTCAAAAACTCAGCTAGGGGACCTGTCTATGGATTGCATATTGAGTCGGTTCGGAAAGATATGCGCGAATGGCGTAATTTGGCTCCTTTTTCATGCCTGGTGATCAGGGGCCTCTTAGCACCCCAGCCAGAACGCACCTCGGGGACAGGTATCCAAACTCTCAAACGTTTATAATTCAGTCTTTTCTGATCTTAGACCACTTGTGGATGTTCATTTTAAAGTTCTATGGTGTGATGAAACTTTTCACCCTCTTAGTTTTTCGAAATTCGAAAATTTTATTTTTCTCCATAGAGTTAACACAGTATCGCAGCCAATTGAATTTTAAATATCGGTAAATCGTGGGTTATTTGTTTCTAGTACCAAAATTTGCACTGCGACCCCCGATTTTTATAATAGATTTTGAAAGAGAACTGTTGAACGAATAAGGAAAGTTTTGAGCAAAAGTTTAAGTCTTCCACTTTCGAGGCGCATACTACCTTAAAAATCAATCTCATCACCCTTGGAAGCTTGATATCTGTAAGCCTTGTCAAAAACTTCAGACAAATATATATTTTAGTGGCAAATTAATGATCATGTGGAAATAGGACTCAGAAATCATTGGGCACTGTGAAACCATCTGGGAACTCTGGCTACTTGCTTGTTTGCTTATACGTGTTTGTTTATTTGTTACGTTACGTTTATGGTTATATTCATATACAATAAAGAACTTATAAAGAGTTGTATTCTTGTTCATGTTTGTCAATAAAGAATGGTGTTTGTTTGTCTATTCGTTTTTAAATTTGTTTATTTACAAATAGAGTCAATAAATGATACTTTAAAGCTTCGAATACAATCCGACATATATGAAATAAGGCATACTTCCTCTACCACGAGGGGTAAGATCTCACTTGTGTCCACCATTCTCTCTGAATACTCCCCTTTGTAAATGGGAAGTCGATATTGCATTTACGTAAGTATTTGAGGATTTCGCCTTTAACGAAGCCAGTGAAAGTTGCTAGCGCTATTGGGTGACACGATTCTCTATGTAAAAATTAGAATATGTCTGTTAGTTTAGTTTCCGTTTTAATGCCGAGAATGCCTTCTTTGTGATATATCTGCACACTTTGAAATTACGACATCGAGTGATGTAATTTTTCTGTTTCATGTGTTTTCAAATTGGCTTTAAAATGAAAATTTAAATGTCGGGTGCATTGTGTTAATTGTATGGATGAAATTTATTAGTCCGGTTTTTGATCCGAGATAAATCGCGAAGATATCATCTCTAAATCTTTCCAAAAAGGGGATGTTGTGGTGGTGGTGGTTTGAAATTATATTCTTTTCAAGATCATGAAAAAGTAATGTCGGAAATTTCTGGTTTCTATGCGTTTGTTTTCGCACATAGTTTTTATTGATTCATGTACTTTATCTTATTTACTTTCTGTTCTGTGTCGTCTCCGTTTAGTTTTGTCAAGGCCCCTCCATGTACGTAATCTTTATGTTGACGATTATGCCTCGATCTTTGTAAAAAAGGTTTGATTGTAATTTGCTTCTTGTTTGCATGTTTATGGCGACCTTTTGGGCACTCGATATGTTATGTTTCCTGTTGTGAAAGGATATGTCCAGAAGTGCGAGTTTAGTCGCTTCAAGATTACTTTCACGTTTTTTTTCTTTTGTCGGGGAGTCCTGTTTAAATTGATTTTTTTCTTTGATTGGGTGTTGTTTACATTGTTTGTGTCTATAGGTAGCACAGTCTCATCTTTCGACAATATTTGTTGAATCACGAAGTAGTTGTTTTCTGTTTATTTTTGCTTTGTTTCTTTGGATAGTGAGGTGGGGAGCCTCTTTCACGTTTTTAGACATTCGCCATATGGCTTTCCCATACATACAAAAACAAAACCAAAAAAAACCAACAAATATTACACATTAAACATCCTCAGACACACATATCTAAAACGAAACAAATACTATCGCACCACAAACTCTTATGGATAGTGAGGTGGGGAGCCTCTTTCACATTTTTTATACACGTGATCCAAACATATGATATACATGCTTCTTTACTGATGAATAACAGCAACACTGAATTCACAGAAATATATTTCACAAACACAAATTAACTGATGCGAACCACACTCGGGTTTCGAAACGTAAACGGCAAAGCTAAGGACCGCCCGATTAACCTTTGAAACACTGTCTATAAGATCTGGCTACGTTTCGCCTTTTGGCTTTCCCACCACACAAACCAAACGCAGACATTACATATGAACCGTTCTCTACACATATCCGAAACGAAACAAACACAATTACAACACAAATTTGAAAATTGAGGTTGCGAGTCTCTTTCACATGATACAAAAAACACAAACGACTGCACGTCGACCTAAAGCCTTTCAGACTTGACGTTGATTTCGACAATGTGCATAAGACATTATGTCAGTCATAACAAAAGTGTAAAATTTATTATTATAAATATTGTTGATAAAAATGTAATGTTTCTGTCACTATTGTATACGTACAAAAGTACCCAACTGCACTACAGAGTACTGTATGACGATCAGTAGGCTTAAGGAGAAACTGAATTTTAAAACTTTGCACTTCATTTCAAGGGCGATAGCGCTCAACAGGGCGTCTTTCAAGAAGGGTCAAACAAGGTAAATTTGACGACCTCGTCACAAACCATCAGTTCTGCATTGGAGATACGGCCCGGCGAATATTAAAGTTAGTGACTGCGAGTAGAAACAGAATGTTTTCCATAGTCATGTAGCGAGGGCTGGTCGTGAAAGGTGGCTGCCCCGGGCTGGCTTCCCTTTTCATATACACCATTAGGAAGCGCCGTTGAGGGACCATAGACTATGTCAATTAAAATTAATCTACGTTCAGTGATTTTAGCGAGTTATTGCTTAAAGAAGCTGTATCTACAGAGAAGTCAGGATAAACAAACAAACAAACAAACAAACGTCACATCTGGAATATGTTGCAGGTGTTATTCAGTCAATTATTTCAATTCTTAATCAATTTGGTGTTTTCTCTTTTAAGCCTATATCAAATAATGTATCTTGTTTTTGTTTCATCGATTGGTCATTTGTTTTTATTCATTTGTTGTTTGTTTGGTTGCTTTTGGTTGCTTTTGTTTTTCGTTTATTTTTGGGTTCGTTTCTGTTTGTTTGTTTATTCTGGCGTCCCTGTGCTGTACCCTAATGTAGTACCAAAAGCGGTTTATTGATAACATCAATATTTTATAATTATGATATTACTATCATATTTATGTAAAATTTCTTTAGACCACTCCTGGTTCGCTTACAAGTGTAGGCCTAATAATACCACACTTAGGCCACAACTTACTTTCTCTTGAATGGTACATTCTTACCGGTTTCTTTCAGAAAAGGTACAATGTTTCAAGGTTAACCATTGTAATACAGATTGTCTAACCCCCGGGTCTAACCCACGCCTTGTCCAGAGCCAACGAATGAGGTATTAGCTATTGCCTCATGAATGGGGTTTCAACGAGATGTTTCATGACCTTTGAACCTTGGCACTACTTCTGAGGTGAATTGGCCCCACACCCGTGCAGACAAGCGCATCGTTCGCAAGACAGTGAGTGAGACTCAAAAACTCTCGAGTGCAGACAGGGTGAGTCACCATTCAAGATATCAGTGACTTCGTAATCTATCAATGGCCATGCCTGCAAATGTCGTTACTGAACCACAAGCATGATTATCTAACTTTGCATGATGACTGTCCCGATCTTTGGATTTTTTCGTCTGCCATGCCGAGGTCACGCTCCCCACGTCCGTGTGATGTCAGTCAGTTGTCACATGATAAATAATCACAGACACGGATGGAGGAAGTATTGGTTCTCAAGATTGCACCGCTGTTAGTATTTCTAGCCAGACTCGGAGGCTCTGGGAAAGCTGTTTTAGGACATATCTCTATATATGTCCACTTTACTGCGAAACCGAGCCATACACATGTGTAGCGCATGGCACGCACATGGTTTTGCTCTTCACCTATTATAGTATAATGAAACATTGATCGGGATTGACAGCGGGTTGCAGGCGCCGCGGCGCAGACTGCACTACAGGGAAATTATTGAAATGCTTTCTTGTCTAGTTTTGTTTAATTACTGGCTGCGAAAATGTGAAAACACTAATTTGTTTGTTTGTTGTTTCTGTCATTTTGTAAATTTATTTTTTATTTTTAAAATTCTATTTAGGGAGTGTTCAGAGTGTACTTTGGGGGGTGGGGCGGAGGATATGAGGAGGTGTATCATTGTACCAGTGTTTTCCCCAGGTTTTTGTCACAATGGGGGAATGTCTCCCAGCTGTTTAAATTATTCATTTTTTTTGGGGGGGGGTACAATGAAGTATAATGCTAATTTAAATAATGCAAATTAAAGTTTTCAAGGTATTATGTTGCAAATTAATGTTAGGACGGATAAAATATCAAATTAAAGACGCGCCTCATGTTTCTTGCTCTTTATTATCTAGTGAATGTTTATTTATTAGAAGCCTACATAAATCATTCACACTTCAGTAAAGTTCAAACACAGTTTTGTAATCTTCAGGCAAACCCTAGTTGATAGTCTTCCAGATTTGGGACATCTTTCTGCAGGTAGGAAGCCACTTTTGTCATTTTTCTTTGGCTATGCAGATATTGGCTTAGGGACGGACCATTAGATCTTGGGAGGGGGGTGGTCAAAAAGAAAAAAAAAATTTTCAGAGCAGAAAGTTAGGAAAAAAAAAATCTTCAAGCTAGTTTGCAAAAAAAAAAAAAATAAATAAGAAGACAAAGGCGTAAAAAAAAATCTGCAAAAGTCTTTAAAATTTTGAATTTTTTTTAGATTTTACTGACAGAAAGCAACTTTCTGTATTTTTTAGTACATCCTCCCGGCACATTTTTAATTTTAATTAATACATTTAGAGTGACTGTACCCTTATACTGGAAGTTGTGATTATATTATCTTTTCAGGACTTTTGTATTCTGATCACTTGAAAATTATGAAATTATATAACCTGTTTTCTACTTGTTTCCTGCGTACAAACCAAGCAGGTACACTAGGTAAAACATTGAAACTATGGTATGGTTGTCAAGACAGAAAGTTGTATTTGCCTTTTAAGATCAAGGTAAACAGATGCAGGCCACATCAGTTTCATTTTTTTCACAGCATTTTATTGCAATGATGAATGCAAGAATGGGTGAACAAGTAGAAACACGTCAATACCGATAAAACAACATATCAAGTCATTATGTATTATTTTGCTTTTAAAAAGGCATTTTCAATTCTTTTTTCTCAAAAAACAGCCTCAAAAAACAACAACAACACATGTTTTAACATTCAACAATACACTACGTAGAATGCCATCTATCCAACAAATCCCAACACAAAAACACACAAAAGGGGTTGAACTTTGAAAGTTTCTCGATAGCAAATACTGAATAAATCTGCATGAATAATCGTTTTTGTGTAGCAAATTTCAAAGAAATTGGACAAGCCCTTTCAGAGAATACAGATTTTTTGACCATGAATGGCATAAATTGCCCAAAAAGACAAATATTGAAATTTCAACACATCTATACACATCCAATCAATTTGGACATGCTGCTACAGAGAAATAGATGTTTTGATCAAAAAAGGGCAACAATTGCTCTAAAAACACAAATATGCAAATTTAACTATATTATTTAGCTTATTTTAGCTTCTCGGCTTGTCAAAATCAATTATAAATCATGAGATATGCATGATGTTTGGTGGGGTGAATGTAGCCATTTCACCACGCAGTAGAAAGGGAAGCCAGGAAACCAAAATAGTCAATTTTCAAAACTATAGGAAGCTACTGAGGAGCAAGAAGACCATGTTTCAGAGGAAGATGTGTAATCCGAAAAAATGCTCCCAAAGTGCCACCAAAAAACACCATTTTTATCTCTATTTTTCAAAAGCTCCAACAGCAGGAGGGGGACACCCCCTCCTGACCACCCCCCCAAAAATACTCCCCAAGTGCCACCAAATAACACCATTTTAATCTCTATTTTTCAAAAGCTCCAACGGCAGGAGGGGGACACCCCCTCCTGACCCCCCCCCCCCACCGCAAAAATACTCCCCAAGTGCCACCAAATAACACCATTTTAATCTCTATTTTTCAAAGCTCCAACGGCAGGAGGGGGACACCCCCTCCTGACCACCCCCGCAAAAATACTCCCCAAGTGCCACCAAATAACACCATTTTAATCTCTATTTTTCAAAAGCTCCAACGGCAGGAGGGGGACACCCCCTCCTGACCTCCCCCCGCAAAAATACTCCCCAAGTGTCACCAAATAACACCATTGTAATCTCTATTTTTCAAAAGCTCCAACAGCAGCAGGGGGACACCCCTCTCCGAATCCCCCCCCCCCCGTGACCGCTTGCGTGGCCGCTTATGGTGCTTGGCACCACATCTTTGCCCTCTTTATCTTCAGACAGCGACGAACTAAAAAAAAATTATAAATCTGAAAATTTACTCTGAAAAAAAAAAATTGCACAGCTAATCTCAATTGGAAAAAAAAAATTTCAGAAATTTACAATAGTAAAAAAAAAAATTTCACAATTTCATTGTGACCACCCCCCTCCCAAGGTCTAATGGTCCATCCTTAATCAACAATGTGATGTTACATCATATGCAGCAATCATGTTGCGGAATGAGACTATCAATACTCTGTATATATCAGTATCTCTAGATCTCATTGCAGATGGGGATATGGTGTGCACTTCTAATTATTTTAAGGGCGATTTTATTCAAGTAGGTGGGATTCACACAATCATGCATTCTGGAGAAAATACTGATTTACCACAGGAGAAATTTAGGGGTCACAAAAAAATCACAAGTCTTTTTAATATAGGCTGTGAAAAAACCCCATTATTGTACAGAGGGATGGCAGCTCTTCACATCAAAATGATTTTTGTGTCAATACTCAATCACAACAGGTGAGAATTAAACTCATGTGCAGGATAAGACGCCCATTATCCACCATCCTATAACATGTAAGCAATGAGGAGTTCTAAATAATCGCCATGCTTTAAGGCAACGGAATGCCCGCATGAATCTTGAACTCAGCATCCTCTCTGATAGAGATTGACATTATACCACAAGTTAGACTGGCCTTCCATGCTGCTAAGTGTACCATGAAAGCCATGCAGGCTTAATTACAACACTGTTATACAGATGTAAAGAAATTACAACTGATATTTTTTACGGCATGAAACTATAAACTGCCATCTCATAGAATCCTTGACATGGTTCTATTGACTGCCTTTTTCCAATGAAAACAAACGTGTTTTTGGAAAATGCACTGAGGAGTGGGTCATAAATTTTTGTGGGGGGTGGGAAAAAATCATTCAGACTTAGAATTGTTACAAAAGTATCTATAATTATCCTTTACTGGAAATTGAAGGGAGAAAAAGTTGATGCAAAACATTGTGTGCGTGTTTAGCCTTGCAGATAATTACGACCAAGACTTTGAAGACAAGAAATATGAAGAAGCATTCATGTTTTGATGACATAGAATTGGCTAAAAAAATGACATGTTTTGATGACATAGATTTTCGATGGTAACCTTGGAGGTTTTAAAGTTAAATGTTTCTAATTGATCATTTATTAGTGTTAATAATTGTACCTGATATGGCTTTCCACAAATCATATTCCGTGAACATGAAAATCATGTTTCTATCTATTATCAAAGGACCCCTGAGTTTTAGAATTCCGAATTATAAAACAGAATAGTTTGAATTTTTCCTGGAGGAAAGTTTGTGCCAAAGTTCAGATGTTCTCTTTTTAGATGGTTATTTCTCAAACAAAGAGATCTTTTACCGCATCTTTGTGTGAATGGAAAAGTATTATTGCATATGCTTGTATTCCCCAAAGACTCAGTTTAGTTACAAAAATTGCCCTGAAGTAGTGTCACATTTTCTTCAGCACTTCAATCAAATTTGGATAGACTGGAAACAACCTGGGTTTTAACCCTGAGTGCTGTAACTTTTCCCGCCAAAATTTCAGTGCAACATTTTACCAATTTTTATGAATTTTTCTGTTTTTTTTTAAATAATTTTGGAGCAAATGGACACAACATTTCATTGCTACAGTTTTTGATCAAAATTTTGGCAAAAATCTGAAAAAAAATTGACTGGGGTATAAGACAATCTATAAAGGCGACAGAGATTGACTTTGGTGCTGAAAGAGTTAAAATGGGTGGGAAAAGCATGGTTAGATTACCTGTGAATGAAAGAATTCGTCAGAGGGTATGATATGATGAAGTGCATTTATAATTTGAGTGTGCAAGGGCATTATTTCAGAAAGATAATCATATGTACAAATTTTCAATATGACGTGTCCAACAGTTTTTATATATTTTTGTGCTTACCATGGCTTTTCTCACAACATGAAAAGAAGGTATAATGTTCAGTGTCAATTTTCAGCTAGAAAGATTCATAAAGAATACAGCAGTATGCCTGAATTTTCCAGCTACTCTCTACAAAAGTGAAAAGCCAATTTTTCAAAGTTTTATCCATTATGCTGTGTAAGGTGTTTTCATCTATTGTAGTGGATAATTGCTAGCTGACTGTTGTGTTGTCAAGAGTGTATTAACTGTGTCAAGAAATTATAAATTCAAATATAAACTTTTCTCATTTTGATCCCCCCTGGTGATTTAGTGAGCTTTCCCTAAGTAAAGTATATTTTACAGTATCCAACCTTGTGACCTATTTCACAATTTACCTTTCAAAGGGATTCAATAGCTAAAACCTGTTAAACCATTCAGCTGTGTCCCCAATAGAGTCACATGTGAAGCGTACGTGTCAGATTCTGCATAGGATATTGCATGGTGGAGCAATTGTCTACGGACTTGGTAACCTTCAGCCTAGTCAGTGTGCCAAGCTTGCCCATGACTTTAGTGTTCTGTTGGATTGTATTTTCAACGTAAAAATCGTCACTGAAGAACTTTTATTTCTGGAATGAAAGCATTGTGCCGTTTGCAATCCACTTTGAGAAACCAGTTTCTTCAGAAATTTAAGAGTCACTGTTGAAATACATACGCAAACACGTGATGTGCCAAATCCCTAACTATTATACTGACAACAGCACTTTTCGTTTTTTCTTTCTTTAAGATTGTTTCTACTTAAGTTCCAGTGTCATCTATATACCTACCTAAGACATGTCCGACAAACCAAGACTTGGAATTAATGGGTAAGTTAGGGAGTTGTGTATAGTATTATCCCAATAGCAGGGTCAGGTCGTTACCCTATGGTCGTACATACCTATTTACACAGTTTACTGTTGTATAAGTACAGGTCTTTAAAAAATGTCATAAATTGATGAACTGTTTAGATTTAAGTTAATATGCAACTTTGCAATTAAGAGTTTTATCAAGCCTTCAGGGCATGGATGGCAAATGGAGAGTTTTTGGTGTACATTTACCAATTTGTAAAAATTATATTCATACTCTTGAATCACACTTCTGAAAATTAAAGTTTTATCTAGGAACTTCAGACCTTTTAAAATACAATTTGTGATTAATATTACAATGAGAGAACCAGGTTTTTTGTAACTGATACTGTTACATGATGAATATGAAATCAAGGCGAGACGGCAATAAAATGTGATGTTTTTCACAAAATTGACCAGACAATACAGTGACCAACAAGAGTGAAGTGCACAAAATCAAGTACAAATGTACCTCATATACACAATACTTATGAATGGCAAGGTATATCTGATGGATAATTTTTAATGTTTTTTACAGATTTGGTCGAATTGGCCGTCTTGTATTGAGAGCTGCCGTTGACAAGGGTCTTGTTGTCACTGGCATTAATGACCCCTTCATAGATCTTGACTACATGGTAAGTATTTGCCGACAGTAACGGGGATGGTGTTTTTCCCTCCCTAGTACATGAATGTTGGTTTCAGCATTACATGGTGAGGGAGCGTCTGTCATGCAGCAGTCAATGTCAATTCCCACCCCCCACCTTTTGGCATAACGGGGGATTTGGAAATTAGTCATGAAATTTGTCAAATGCCCCACCCTCTTGGGCAAGACAATGTGGAAAGTCACCTAAAACCAGTAAATCCCTCACATTTTCCCCACCCCAATGGGTGGGGCATTCATAAATCCTATGCCTGTCTGTGAAAGTGACCAGGGAGATCAAAATGAGGCAATTGCCCCACCCCCTCAGGAATAGTTTCATGGCAAACACAGTCTAATCCCCCACATTTGTCGCGTATCGTCCGAGGTGGGGTCCGTCGGGGATTATATTGAGTGCTGTGTTAGTTCTGGATTGCATAGTCACATCAGGCTGCCTGACCTCTGAAAATGCTTTAATCATCTGTGATACCCATAGTAAATTCTGTTCGGGTTGTAAACCTACTGACCTCTTGCTGCACCTGATAAGATGCTTAACAAACCAATAACATCAAAATCTAGAAGAATATAGTCTAGTCATTACATTGTGACCCTAAGACAATTCTTAAAATGTCAAGATCTTTCCTGATACCAATGGTGACCTCTGTTAAGTTCATGACCCAATGCTGACCCTATAAGATTTTTAACTATTCCAGTTACATAACAATCTAGAAGAATATAACCTGTCATTACATTCTGACCTTAAGACGAATGCCCTCCCTCCCCTCCTCTCCCCCCCCCCCCCCCCCCCCCCAATTCACACACACCTGAACTGTTCAGGACAATGACCTGTAAATAGGTACACAATGATGACCTTTTCAGGACATGAAAGAAGTAATGACCAATTTCGCCCCTTGAGGGCACAACAACCAGGCAGGTACAGGTCGCCAATACGTCTGAGAAATATTGACTTCCTTTGTACATCATCTGATTGGATGGATATTTATTTTTGAGTACATGGCTAGTGGCATGCTGTCCATATGATCACAGAGACCATAAGCTGGCCATCTTCAAATATGCCAATCACCATGCAATATTTCAAGATTGATTGCTTGTGTCAAGAAGATAAATAGTTTTTATACCCATTACCAGTGTTTTCGTTAAGGCCGGTACCCGAAAAATGTTACCGGGGTTCCCCAGTCATTTTACCGGGGTTCCCCTTGGTATATCAGTGAAATCAGATTTCAGATTTTGGGGCAGCAGAAATGTTACCGGGGTTCCCAAGTCATTTACTAATGCTCCCCAACCTTAGTAAAAACACTGCATTACTTTGTTAAATGGCTGCATTTTTGTGTTGTACAGGGATGGATCAGTAAATTTAAAGGGCCAGTAATGCTAACTTTGATAATTTTTCACCATTTTTTTGAATGTTAACCATAATTTCTTACTCTACTCCCCAAAGTGTGTTGATATACACAGTGTTCAGCTTGTCAACTCAGCCTGTATGTGTGTAGACTGCATAAAGTGACTTCTGGTCCAGACTAGAATTCAAGTGCAAACAATAACAATGCATTTTACACATATAGGCGCTAAGTTGACGAGCTAAATAGTGGGTGTTTCAACATTCTTTGGGGAGTAGAATAAGATGTTGCAATTGATTTATAACATAAAATGATGAAAAAATCATCAGAAGTTCGCATTACTGGCCCTTTAAATAAACATAGTGAAGTAATTCATGGTCAGTGAAATGACAAATCAGAATCATATGTGTTCAGCTACTGTGGCACAATGCTAAAACTTGTCAATCAAGCTGACACAGTAAATGGACACATCACTTCCAACCTGACAGAAGAGGTTTTCCAATTTCTATTTTTTGAACCAATGGTCTCCTGTATTCAATTCTTCACAGGTGTACATGTGTAAGTATGACTCGTCGCACGGCAGGTTCAAGGGTGATGTCAAGTCTGAAGACGGCAAACTCGTGGTAAATGGGCAGCCAATCACAGTGTTCCAAGAGTAAGTCCAGTTTAAAGGGCAATTCATCAGTTGAGCATGTGCACTGAGTTGTAGAGCTGTAGTGTTGATAGGCAAAATTTAATCTTACAAAAGTGTATAATATTAGATAAAATGTCGACAGGTGTTTTCTTGTACATATGCAATGCAAATGAATGAGTTGTAAGATTTTATCCTGTTTGTAGTTTATTATGGCTGTAAATATCTGATCAAGTCAGAGCTAGATAATACATATATGGATTTGCATCTTGTCCCTCTTTTCCGAAAAATTCTTTCATCCATATGTAATTACAATACCCTTTCAACAGGATGGACCCCAGCAAAATCAAGTGGGGTGAGTGTGGTGCAGACTACGTGGTGGAATCGTCTGGGGTTTACACAACTGGTGCCAAGGCCAAGGCTCATCTACAAGGTGGCGCCAAGAAAGTGGTGATCGCTGCGCCAACGAATGACGCTCCAATGTTTGTATACGGTGTCAATCATGAAAACTACGAACCTTCCATGGATGTGGTCAGGTAAATGTCTTCTTTGCAATACACGAATGACCTGACTAGTTGAGACCCTCACCCCGGCTTTGCTCTCAATTCCATTGTCACGTGTCAGATTTTAAATGCCTCTCTGGTTTCTCCTGTACACTTGAAGTATGAATTGAATGTCGCATTTCCATAAGTGGAATAGATCTGCCAGGTGATATGTGCAACATTTTTGATAAGAATCATTAAGCAGTATGTTGCAAGGTTGTTTCGTACATTTTACTGTGGTTTCTGTTGGTATATTACCGACACAACCTGTTTAGAGTACATCAGAATCTATATTTGCCAAGTTATTAAGTGTCTATACTGCTGATACTTTGCAAAAATAAAGATTCAAGTCCAAGAGAAATCGCGGCCAGTAGCTGTAACTTTTTATCACTTTTTCAACATTTTAATTTCCTGTGTCAGTTTCCAGTTCTGGTTCTACTCCCCACAGCATATGGAAACGCTACTTAGCTTGCCAACACAAAGTCTACCGGTACACAGTCAAACCTGTCATAGTGGTCACCCTACAGAGCGGTCACCTCTTTATAGTGGTCAATTTGTGGCAGTCCCGTGGCATTTTACATGTTAAAGGCCCTCTACAGAACAGCCACCTCTCTCATGTGGTCAGTGCTCACATGGAATTGCTCCATTTTAGTACAAAACCTGTATATAATGATCAGTATATCTGACTCTCAATGACCTCTATCAAAAATGCTCAGACTGGCAAGCACGAAATAAGTATTCTTTTACTGATTTTACATCTGCATTACAAGCTTCAGAAACTAAACAGCTGTTCTCTGTTTTTTAACAGATTTATGTTATGGCCTTTTATAATTGCTTTTATCTTTCCCTAAATTCACCACTTAGCGCACCACCTGCACAGAAAGTAATGCCACACCCACCCTCTATAGAAAGGCCACCTCCATATAGTGGTCACTTTATCTTGGTCCATTGAGTGACCACTATACACAGGTTTAACTATATATGTAAAATCCACTGTTAGTACATTTTTAACTCAACATTAACAATGCAGTCTTGGTGTATACTAGTAGACTGCATTGACTAGCTGAACATTGTGTATCTCAACAGCTGTAGGGAGTAGAACAAAAAACAGTAATTGACACTAAAAACAAAAGTATATATACAGTGAAAAATCATCAAAAGTACAGCTACTGTTCCTTTGAATTGCTATATGTCTCAGCAGTAGTGGTTGTTATTTTATTTTATTTTATTTGCTCATCAACAGCGCCATCAGGCAGCCACTTACAGACAAGAAAATAAAGAAATGGATAAAATACACTAAAATTAAAACAAACAAAAAAGTACCCTAAACATCAAACAATGACAAAAACAAATTAACATGCTTTTAAAAGTTGAATGAGATTCTTCAAAAACATCGACATCGCAAACCTTATCAATCAAATCATTAAAAAGTCGTGACGTACGTCCAATCAGGCCATTTTTTGTAACATCAACTTTACTGTAAGGGATGTTTGTTCTTGTCAAATGCCAACAGTTACAAACCTAACCAAAATACTACCCGAAATATCAATGTTTGCCATAAAATGTCTACACAGGCCATGCTTACACTGAGGGGAAGGTGTGGAATCCATAGATTTCTTCTTGTGCATTGAACTTTTCCGAGGCAGTCAAAGAATTTCAGAAAGTGAGTTTTAAATCATGTTGATCTAGCAAGAAACAAGGATGTACAACTCATTGTATTACCAATAGGAAGCTTTCATGTCTTGTTTGTTGCAGTAATGCTTCTTGTACTACCAACTGCTTGGCCCCACTTGTGAAGGTGATACATGAGAAATTTGGAATTGAGGAAGGTCTGATGAGCACCATGCATGCATACACTGCAACACAGAAGATCATAGATGGCCCTAGCTCCAAGGTATCACAGTGTTTCTGTTCTATTGAAAGGGGCTGTAGCTGTAACTGTTGATGAATTTTTTAAAATGATTTTCGCCCTTAATGTCAACTACAGTTTGTTGTTCTACTCCCCAAAGTATGTTGAGATACACAGTATTCAGCTTGTCAACTCAGCCTGTACATGTGTAAACTGAACTAGAATTCAAATGTAAACAGTAACAATACACGCCACATGTTTATACCAGTGTACTGCGCTGATCTTTCTATCCATGTAACGAGTATTACTCTGTGATAAAACAAGATTATTGTCATAATAATTGACGTTTCATTTTATGAAATGTTACTGTTGCACCGACAACTCCAAAAATATGAGAAATTCAAGTTCCAAGATAATTAATGAATCAATTGTATAACTTTCATATTTCAAAAGGAAATATCCACCTTCAGGGTATTGACTTGCAGGTAACAACATACTCACCAAGTCATGTTGAGCCTGCAGAGAAGATACTTTGATCCGAAAGTTGGTCAAATTGCATACATTCAACAAAGTTCAGTCTGATTAATTTTGTGAACTGTAAAATCTTCAGGGAAAAAAAAATTAAGAAAGGGAAAGGAAAACTACTGAATTAAAGTTTTCATTGTATGAAGGTTAAGTTCTTATCAGATGGAATAATTACTCACATCTGTGTTTCATTTGTGAAAGCATTGGCGTCGTGGACGTGGTGCTCAGCAAAACATCGCCCCGACATCAACAGGAGCTGCTAAGGCTGTTGGCATAGTAATTCCAGAACTTCATGGGTGAGTATGATATCATATTCATTCTCCAAAGAGTTGGAAATCATACTCAGAATATATTTTTTACCTAACTCAAATTGATATGAAAGCATATTTATATGAGAAAGCATATTTAATGAGCCAGAATCAGATTATTTTATTTTACTGAAAAAACTTGATGTAATTTTTATTTTTCAGCAAGTTTACTGGTCTTGCTTTCCGGATACCTGTGCCGTGTGTTTCTGTCGTTGACTTCACGTGCCGTCTGTCAAAGAGTACTACTTACGAAGAAATAAAATCAGCCGTAAAGGAAGCAGCTGAGGGACCACTCAATGGTATTCTAGGCTACACTGAAGATCAGGTATCAAACCTAATAGTTTTGTGTGGTGTATGTTTTTATAGTATGAAAAGTAGTAATTTTTGTTGCATACATTTTTTTTTGTGAAAAGCAGACGTTTTGGTCCTAATGTTTTTGTTTCTTGGTTGCTGTTTTGTTTTGAATGAAAAGTAGCTGTTAATTGTAATAATTCTCCGCAAATTTAGATGACATTTTTGGAAATTAAGCATGCAAGAATGACAGAAAGCAGAAAAAAAATCAGACCAGGCTATGATCTATAAAAACAAAAAAAAGCCATGTGTTCAACACTGACAAATTTATCAAAATTTCAAGCAAAAATGTCTGGTGTCATGCACATGCAGCTATGTTCGGCTGCAGACCTTCAATTGCAAAAATCCCTTATACATAAGTTGTGATACAGAAAGAATAAACCATGCATTGAAAATTTTGTTTGAAAGCTTTTCGTAGTACATCTTGTTTCTCCTCAAAAAATTTTGCATCACAAAGGGTGAAAACAAGAAAAGTCAATCGTGTTAAATTCTGGGGTAGACTATGATATTCATGTTAAAATTTATCACACAAATCATCATACAAATTTTTGACAAATACCGCCCTCTATGTTCAAAGCTTGTAGAGTAAATGACCAGGCCATGAAAAATCAGAACACATTTTGTAAGTTAATCAGTATCAATATAAGGAAGTTGAATTGTCGTTTTTCCTCTCCAATATTTTTATTTATACATATGCAACTTTGCAACTTTGAAAATCTAATGTTAGATTGTATGGTGTATTATTTGTTAGGCAAGACACATCGTGTCATATGTGGATTAATACAAAACAGAACCAAATTTCTCTTTATTTTAGAACTTAATTACATTCAAAATATTGACAAAAATAAAAGATTATCAAAAATTCTGTTGCCTTTTATGCCATTTTGCGTTTGTCAGCTTTTATGATACACACCTGTTACCACTATGGTTTGGCCCACACTATCATTGTCAATGGTGTGATTGTAGACCTTTTTACTACAAATCAGGGATGAAGAAGTAAATTAAAGCCCCACTAGCTGTATCTTTAAGCATTATTTTTATGATTCTACTTTCAAGCTAGAATAAGTTTGTGAGAATGTACTAATTTAGGTGTGTGTATACACTTATTATAAACTACCCTCTGGGACTGCATATCTAGTTCTAAACAAGATAAAGATTACACTGCGATTAAATGTTTGCCCAAACATTAATTGTACCCCCATGTGGAAAAGCAAATACCGTGGATACTGTACATATCTGCACTGAAATCTTCACATAAACTGCACAGAATAGTCCAATGTAATGCATAGGGGTAAATGTTTTCAACTGTGACATTGTATGTTCTGTTTCCTTTGTAATATATTACCAATTTTTTAAAATGGCGGGAAATCAAAATGACCGTTAAAATTTGAATTTACTTGTCAAATGTTTCACAAAGGAAAGGTTTCCTAATGCAGAAAAAGCCCATATCCCTTCAGAGGGTAGAATTCAGAGAAGCTCAGGAGAAAATAGTAGATATTTTGCGGTCCACAAATTTCAAGAGTTACAGCTAGTGGGGCTTTAAGTTAAAGGCCTTGTGAAGTTCAAATCTTTCAGGTTATAAGATAAATTATTTTTAACTGAAAAAAACATTTATGTATTCTTTTCTCCGTAGGTTGTATCTCAAGACTTCCTGAGTGATTCACGTTCCAGTATCTTTGACGCCAGCGCCGGAATAGCCTTGAATGATAGATTTGTCAAGTTGGTCTCCTGGTACGTATACAAAATTTCACACCATCAATCTGAGCCAACTGACCCTAATGAAAGACCTCTTCAATAGAATCTGTCACAGATGGATACAAAGTGCCTGAACAGCCGTACTTGATCAGATGCTTCTATTGTCAAAGCCTTTGTCAGATTATATTGAAAATCCTATTGAAATTTTATTTCCATACATGTGTAATTAATCAGCAATTTATTTTTTTCATGACACTGGTTTTTCAATCACCTATGGCCTTTACCCATGATTCTTGGTGCTTGGGTAGTTCTTCAAGCTGTAACGCCTCAGTATAATGTGACTTCTGTGTAGGAGGATCTGATGATGATTTCCTGCGCTTTGGAAATTACACAAAGGAGAGTCAATACATTTTGGGTTTTTTTATTTAGCCCCAGTTCAGGCTTTTATAGATCATTAGGCTTCTTGAAAGCTACTTTTACAGTTCATTACTCCTATGAATGTGGGTGTCTTTAATTTCAAATGACACAAAATATACAGCTGTTCGGAGACAAATGGTGACATTTGAAACGTGTGAAGGTGTTTCAGGTGATACGTCCATGGCACAAATCTACAGAGAGTTGTCTCTCGTTGAGTGTCTTTTTTATCAAAAAGTACCGAACCATTCCCTGAGACATTTCATTGAAAGATCTCAATGGATATCCCCTTTTAAATTCTATGAAAGAATTCAGTGAATTTTGAAATCTTTGTTTGTCTTTTGTTCAAAATATCGTTCTCCCACGTGAGTTCAGTGACTATTTGGCGACATATCATACCGCCATCATTAAGTAGAGGATATGGCAAGAATGACATACTCTGGGCCCACCCTAAGCTGTAGAAAAATTTACTATATCCTAGGGGGTATGCTTGTATGTATTCACCTTCAAAGGTACCCTCAGACAACCACCGATTACTACCACAAAGAGGATATGGCCTACTTCAGGCTTAGAAATGAAGGTAAAAACCGATGAACGTTAATGGGGATTTTACTAAATCCAAAGGAAAGAAACTTCAGAAATGGTAATAAAAAAAATGGTGGACCATTAGTGATCAAGAGAAATTGATATATGAAATCATGAAATATTACTTGTAATTATAATCCAGTAATAAATCATAACAATTTAACAAACAATATAAATACAAATGTTGATAGGGTTACATTTGTGTAGATGGGTTCTCCATTTTCTCCTTTCCTGTTCTACTTTGTGTAATCTTGTTGTTATTTAAAGGTACATTGTATTACACACCTCAAAATTATACTATTCTTATATAAACTACACTGCTTGTGTAAATTCAGAGACTTTGAAAACTAGCAATATAATAGCCTGATTTGGTCAACAGTTTTCTCCTTTCCAACCCGATGATTGTGTGACAAAACTAGGAACCAGCATATGGCCTTGGTGAACATGTTGATAAACCCATCGGGCACCCCTATCGCCATTATGAGGTCCAACATTGCCGTAAAATACAATATGATTGTGCAAAGTTTGTTACAGAAATGATTAAACATGAAAGTTTGCACGACAAGAAGTGAATTTTCGGGGCCAAGCCAAGGTTAATGCGTGAAACAAAATCAATATTTATGTTGTTTTTCATTGAAAATAAGATGGTCATGATTTGCCTAAACTTGTTTTCTGTTTTGGTTCATAGACTCCCTTTGGACAAAATGAGACACACTGTTAGTCTGCAGTTGCGTTTGAAAAAATTCAAATACAGCCATGTATCTCTCCTAAAGTCATTACTGTAGATTAAATAATACTGCAGATAATTTCCTTTTCAGGCTCTAAGCATTTCACTTCTCTTCTTTCTATCTTTCAGGTACGACAACGAGTATGGCTACAGCTATCGTGTCATAGACCTCATCAACTACATGAACAAGATGGGCTCATAAAAATGCCTGTCTGTTTTCAGTTCTAGACACGTTCATCAACATCAAATGAGAGACCACTCATTTGGAACAGTAGAATATTTTTAGTTCAGCTTGTTATGTGGGGCATTTCATATGGCAATGATTTATGTGTTAGCTTTTATCTCTCAAAGAACTTCTTCATGACTTAACAAAATGTACTTACAAAAATTTTTCTGTACAATCACTAAGATAGTTTTCTCGCATTGGAAATGAAAGATGTAAACTTTTGCTCAAACTTTCAACCATTCTCTTTCAAAATCAAGAATATAATTCCAGGGTAACCGTGCAAATTTTGGTACTGGAGAAACAAATTACTCAATCTTTACTGATATATGAAATCCAAAATGGCCATCATCCCTTGTTATCTCTATGGGGAAAATAAAATTCCTGATGTCCACAAATTATATACTGTGACCTTTGACCTCTGATTTTTATTCTTGATTAGGTGAGAGAATGATTAATAATTTAATTAGGAAAGTTTGAGCAAAAGTTCAGTTTTTTCACATTCGAGGTGAATTCTACCTTAGTTTTGTGCTAAGTAAAAACACAACAGCAGATTTAACAAAACAGACAAATCTTGAATGGTCAAATGTTGCGACCCAAAACAATTTAGTGTGTGCATTTTGTCTTAAAGTTGTGTGATCTTATTCTCCAAGAATATTTCTTCAAATGTGATCGTTCATGTGATTCAGTGACCATTTCAACTTCGCAACAAGTTGTAAAAGAGAACAAAAAAAAAATTTTCGACAATGCAGAAAATTTTGATAATGCCATGAATTGGTGGTTTTTGCTGGCTTTATGAAGCAGAATAAAATTGTTATTTCAGTACTGACTCATTTTTCATTATTTTTGTGTACATAAAGATATATTATTCATTTTCCATATATGTAGGTACATCCATTCAACTGAAAATATTAGGGGTGTACCATAATCAGGTAGTGAGAGGGTCAATCTGTCCACTCCAGTTTCATGTCATATGGGCTTGGGCTTGGGCTAAACCATTGTGGTGCTGGGGTTAAGTTGTTTTACTTGGAAGCTCAAGTGACAAGTTAATTTCTTCTGCCCTATAGAGTGATTATGACAACCATAGGTTTGCTCGTTGGATGTAAAAACAACCAGGAGAGACCCAAAGTGAACCCAAGCAATTAAAATTTGACCTGTTCACCCCCAATTCCCTGTAAAGATGTCCACAGTTGCCATTGACAACAATGGATTTGGACCAAACAATGGTGGTGAAAGAATTAAACAATCTTTAAATAAAATTTAGAATTTTTTTCTATGTTATCTCGATGCTGTACGAAAATGTACATTCTAATTCACCTAAATGTTCATGGAAATATTTGTCCACTGGCATGAATGTGGATTCAGGATGTTAAAGTTCACAATCACTGAATCAGGCTATGCTATGTCTAAGTGTTAAAGTTTTATATGACAGTAGTATTAAGACAAGGAAATATATGAAGGAGGTCACTTATCAGCTCACAGCCCATCTTTCTTTGTTTTGTATGCTCAGAAATGTGTGAATTGCAGGTGATACCATGGGGTGATACCATCAGATGAATAGGGGTTGCTTCCTTGAGTGTCTTGCCAAAATGTAGTGACGGCTAGCTTTGCTAACTCTTGTGGCTTCAAAATTATCAAAGGAAACAAGAAAATTTGTGAAGTAACAGTCAAGATTGATTTTTTATGTGAACTACCAGTATATATGCAATTAGGCCAAAAACAGAAAAGGTTATGTTTCTTATCCGTGCATGCTTCAAAGTTCAATGTACAGTAGCACATCACCCTTGTTTTCATGTTCATTGGTAAAGTCATCAAGATGTCACAATTACCATTGCATGTCAACATTCCAGGTTTGGGTTTTTCATTTTAACCCTCTGAGCGCCAGTCAATTTTTGGTTCTTATATCAGAATATACACCAGTCAATTTTTTTCTAATTTTGCTAAAAATTGGATAAAAATCTGAAGCCAATAAAATGTGATGTTCATTTGGGCAAAAATTGACAAAATAATTACAGAAAATTCAAAAAGTTGGTAAAATGTTGAACACTATAATTTTGGTGGGAAAAATTGCAGCGCTCAAAAGCTCATTAGGTAGTTGGATCTTCTGATGTCAAAGATAGAAAAATAAAACACAAAACACACGTTAGCTTAGGGGCTTCATTTTTGTAAGAGACCTTGGATGAGAAACAAATATTTTCATTGGCCTATAGTATGGTGTTAGTGTACTATGAAGGTTGCAGATACAGCTATACAGGAGGGTAAACATGAGATCAATGGATGGTGGTTTACTTTATGCAGATAAGTTTAGGCTCAAGGTCAACTGATAGGTCATATCAGATCCTTGTTAATGCCTTGAAGCAACTTGACAAAAATTGCTGTACACTTTGGCTTTATAATGAAACAGACATGCTGTCCACCATTAAGCTACCCTGTGCTTTAATCGCTGTTAAGGATTATCGAGGGTAGCGTGCCAGTATATAGAAATTCCCAAAGCATTTGCATTGTTGCACTGTATTCAAACATTAGCCTTGCCAGTATTACATATATTATTAGAAAATCCCATAGCATTCATTTAGTTACAGTCATTGCATTGAAATGAGGGGAGAATAAAAAACTATAGGGTTGCTAGATCATGTACCTAAATTTGTTCCTAATCACGGGGGAAATTCTGGGTTACAGTCCAAGAGTTGTGACCCAAGGCCATTCACAGGCCATTCACCCCACATGCCAGCGATTGCTGAACAGCTGCAGTGAGTCTGTACAATGACTGACACCCCCTGTGATCTATGCACCGGCAGCATGACTCAGGATTGCTGCAGCAGCTCTGCAACTCCCCTTGAAGATTTTTTGTGTGGGGGAGACCGTGCCCCACCTCGATCCCACACACAAAATCTTCAAGGTTGCAGGTAATAATGAAACTGCAGCAAGACTCAGGAGTTGTAATAGCTTGAGGTTTTGTCTGGAATTGTCGATGTGGGTCAGATGGTAAAACCATGCGTATTGGTTTAGCAGCCCAACCACAGGCGCTCCTTAGTTGGGTAGTCTGCTAAGTAGATCGATTTTCGGATCGATCTATTGATCCTGTAGTCGATATGCCCGCCACTGCAACCTTAGGTTGCAGTGGCGGGCATTGGAAAAAAACAATTCATGCGAAATAGATTATCCACCTGTAATCTTGCCATGAAACATACTTTTATTTTGAAAAATAATCTCTTTGTATTATTTGTACCGGCGTTTGTTCGATTCAGTGGACTGGTGCGAAGCTGTCTCCTCCCCAAGGGCCAAGTTCTGGATCAGCGCACAAGTGGCCCTTTATTTGCGGTAAATTTGCATATAACGGGGATACAGTTACGCAAATATGCATTGTTTTACAATTATGTAACACATACACATTATGTGCGCATCAATAATTGATTAGTAGATGGATCACTCAGGTCACGATGACCGCTACGCTGTCTCTTGCGTTTCAGACATTTAAACTTAAGGCTGTTAAGGTCACGATGCGTGTGCAAATGTTCCGTCCTAGTTCTGGTCTAGCCGAATGCACTGATCGTCACGCGTTTTCTGTGGCATCCACGCCGCGCCGAGTGAATCAATGGGTCTCTGAACGTCTGGGTCATGAACTCGTGTCGGTAATTTCCGGAAACTTATGATATATATTTTTAACCATCGAAACCTGCTAACTAATGACAGGCGGGCTAAACTAAGTGTTTCTTAAGGTTTGTAAACTTTCAAATGAACTATTATTGATTGAAATTGCAAAAATCTACATCATTTTAAATTCGGGGGTACTCGGAAATCAAAATTCAGACGCCCGGTACGTGCACTGCGTCACGTGACACTGGATACTGCACATGCTCCGTCTCGTCTCCTTTACCAGAGCCCTGCGTCTCGGTGAGTACATTGTCCCTGTCCGTAAAATACATATTTTATGAAAATTTTCATGTACTGCTATAGAAATAATGTTGACTAGGCCTATACTTTAAACTGCCTCATAGATGGGTTCGCTGCGCACTGGACAGAAATTCCAAAAGAACCGTATTCGTCGCTTGAAAGTTCGTCTGCATGCATGGCAGAATGCTTTTCATGTCCGACCCGAGGTCATGTCATATTCAGTAATGCAGTCGACAGCTTGTATGCACATATTATAAATCATGCGTCCACGTATCAGACTTATCATGTGGCAGTGATTCGAAATATTGTAAAATCCTTTTTGATTGTAGGGGAAATGTAACAGACCAAATGCCATCGATAGGGGGATTTCTGTGGTAATTTTCCCTGCATGTGAAATTCATGCGCCAAGGAGCTGATACAGCGATGGTCACGTCCGCTCTCTGCCGTGCCGGTGCAGTGACTCGAATTTCAACTTATAAAAGTGACATGCCATGACAGTCTCCGCACGGCGCGGGGACACATTTAACGATTTACCAATCACTATCGGTATCGCGCAGCGTGAAATGGCAAGCGAGGCACACGGTACACCCTCGTGTCACGGCCTTTCTCTTCCATTGCTGTTGTAATTAATTTTCAAAAAAATGCGGAACTTTCCAAACTATTTCAAAATTCCCTTGGGATCCAATTGTTCCTCTAACTCACAATGTAGAATTTTGACATCTTGCTCAAGGCTAGACATCTTTCTGTGGCTTCTAATGTTACACAACCCTGTAATCTGCAAATAATAGAAACATTTGAATTTGTGATCCAAGTATGTTTTTTTTAGTGGTCTTGCTGGAACTTGGAGGGTCCACGTTTTGCCAGGTTTTCTATGGCCTCCTGTCATGGTATGAAGCTGTATATAATCCTCAAAATATACACATCTGCAGGCAAAGCTAATTTTAGAACCATCTGCCATATCTTCTTTAAAAATATCAGAAAATTTTTGAGTAGACATGCCATTTGTATTTTACAATGCTAAAAACAATAGGATAATGCGTTTATAAAGCTGGTATTTTAAAAAAAGCCTTTGTGATCAGAGAAATTAAGACAGCAGGCTTTTATGATACCGGATGAAAAAAGATACAAGGGAAAATTCTGCATGCTGGTAGTGTACCACACTATAGCAGCAGAATCAATAACATTGATACCTGAAATACAACTTTTTTGGGGTATTCGAGAATGAAAGTATTTCTGAACAAAGATCATAATCATGTTATGAATGAATACATATATGCATGCATGCATGCATGAAAAAACTAAAAAAAACTATCTAACGCATTCTGTAAGAGGTTAAAACCATAAATTTACAGATCTGGCATTGCTTTCGGGAGTTAGACAGTTCATCAAGTTTGGGAAATTTTTTTGCGTGCAATTTGAATGGAATTACTCAGAAACATCACCAGGAGAGTAGTGTGGAAAATGACATGACATGCATTTTAAGGTGACAGGGTAATACTGATGATGTTTGCTTACTGTTCACAGTTAGGCATGATTGCATCTGTTACATAAGATAATTAGACAACTTCATTATTTTACTCAGTGTTTCAGCAAAGCTCTCAATTCTTTTCATGTAACTTTGATGAATATTTAGCGAGAGATAAATGCGTTTTGCAGTACGTCATTGGACCATGGTATATCAACTGTTCAAACTGAGAAAGGTAGTTAGTTACACACTTTGCCCTTTTCAGAATGAAAGTTCCATCAATGATGTTTACAATATGTCCAACTTAAGTAGAAAATTTTCTATCAAGTGTTCTTTAATAATGATGGACTTTCATAATTTTTTTTCATATGTCAGTTCATTTTTGTCCTAAATATTACCAAAAAATAATATGAAAGAATGGGATTCCGATTTCATAACGGATCAGGTTTCTTTGACACTTAGGCGTTAAGGTGATGAGCAATTCAAGGTTAATCGTATCCGAAACTGACCTTCAATTTAAATAAGCAAATGTGTCAAGTTGTCTGTGTGCACTGCAGATTTCCCAGCTGTGTCCCAAGGTTGTCTGTAACTAGGCTATTTCTTCATATGTCTTAGTTTGACCAATTTGTGATTTAGTATAACAAGTGTGTAAACCATATGACCAGTAAGATTATATCTTGTTTCATGTGGGATACTTTTCTTGATAAAGCAATACACCTTAGTATCCTTCCACTCTGGTTTTATTACCGACATGCAAACTTTCTGTAACCTATGTCAGAAGTAATGTATAAAGATTGACGCTAAGAATGATGCATCAGCTGGTGGTAGCAACAAGGTGACCCTCTTATTTATGATGAGGCTGTTCTGATTGTACATTTTGCAGTGATTGAAGTGTGGCCGGCTCTTATCAAGCTTCTCTCGTAAAAAGAAAGCAAAGGTCAGACCTCTTGAGGCAGCAGTAATGCAGCAACCTCATTTTTGTGAGATGCTTGACATTTAAGATTGGATGGCGTCTTGGGACAGTTTTCCCGAACCAGCTCATTTGTATTAATTCTGTAATCAACGTTTTTATGGCATTTTATCTTTGAGTCCATTTGATCACAGTAGATAGTGGCGGTCCATAGTTTCCTTCAAAGTGGAATGAAATAACGTAGGTGTTCTTTTCTGCCCTCGGCAGTTTTAAGCAACACGACACAAAGTTTGTTTGAGGCACTTCCACCCGGAAAATGTTAGATCACTGTAAAAATCATGTATAGTTTGTCGGTTGTACTTCAGGTGAAAATGGACAAATATGCGGGACAGAGTCAAAAAATGTATAAACAGCAACATGGGCAAGTTGAAGTGTCTATGCCTTTAAGTATACTTATTTGTTAATGAGTTATGTAAATGTTTTCATATACAGGATTTAATTTTGCAAACTGTTAAGTTTTCTGTCAGCTTATACATTGCCTTGACTTTGCCTATTTCTGTGCATCAGCCCTGTAGTATTACACAGGGTTCTCAAAAATTTTTGAAGTAGGCGGAAAATTCAGAAAAGTAGGCGGTTAGCTAATGTGTGCAACCAGGTTCCCTGGGCGGGGGGGGGGGGGGGGGATAGTTCTAAGCAATTTCAAGCATTTTTATACAGTGTATAAAAGGCTATTCCAACATACACACAGGAGGGAGGGTTTCAGGGAAAGCAAGAAATTTTTAAAATTTGAAGACATTTTGGAGTAATTTCATGCATTATTGTACTGTATGAAAAACCATTTCAGCATGAGAGTGTTAAGGATTATTTTTAAATTTGAAGACATTTCTGAGCAATTTCATGCATTCTTATACAGTGTATAAAAGGCTATTTCAACATACAAAAAGGGGAAGGGTTTCAGGGACGGGGGTGGGCAAGAAATTTTTAAATTTTGAAGACATTTTGGAGTAATTTTATGCATTCTTGTACAGTATTAAAGACCGTTTCAGCATACAGAATAATCATTATCATTGCCAATTACAACATGTTTTCAAGGGATAAAGTTTTAAAAAAAGTCAGAAAAATTATTTGATATCACTTGGGCCTGTCAACTACATTCAGTTGACAAGGATAATAGCAAAATTTCACCAGACTGTTGTGTAGAATTATGTTTAGCTCATGACTTGAACAAACATTTTGAAATACATCGTAGAATGGGGCCTAGGGTTTTCACAACCCAGGTAACGATCCGCTAGAATCCTGACCAGCCTGGCTGTACAAAGTGTTTTACTGATTTAAATAAACTTGATTGAAGATACAGTAAAATCAAAGAGTTTATTCAATTCAATGAATTGTAGGAACACAATTTTCAGTGATTTTAATTCACTGTACTAATTTCACAATAAAACGAATCCGCGAGCTGATTATTGATTTTTTGCTGATGTTGAATATAATTGAAAAAGAGAGCTAAATTTAAGAGTTCATGTTTGATAAAACCTCAAACTATAAACGACACTGAACGCCAGCCTGTACTACACTGGTAGTCAATTGTAACACAGTACACACAACGCGATATCGGTCGACCTGAAATTTGACAGTGATCGACGTAGCGTTTCAAAAGTACGAAAAGTGAGACCAAGTAATTTTTGTTTATTTAGATTTGACCTAAACCTCCCATAACCAACAGACAAAGTCACAAAATCAAAGTTTTCAAGCGTCGACTTTCTCTTCCGCGATGCACACAACCACAGCCCCTCCACAAAGCGCGATGTCGATCGACTTGAGTTGAATATTGACATCGTGATCGACCATGGATAGATTGACGTGGCGTTTCGAAAGTATGAACAGTGAGACTCAGTAACTTGTGGTCGCTTTAGATTTGATCTAAAACCTACCAAACCATCAGACTAGGCCCTACCCTTACGCAGAAAACCAAAGCTCTCAAGCGTCGACTTTCTCTTCCGCGTTTGCGCGAATCAAAAGTCGGCTTCATTCGGAAATGGTCGGCTATTCGCGGGCATAACGTAATTGTATGTAATAGTCCAATTTTCGGCTATACCCGATATGAACGTCGGAATAATTCGGGCTGTGTGATCGGGCGAGCGAGGTTGACCTCGAGATAATATCATATTTTAGACACGTTCGCTGATCGCGGTACTACAGTGATAGCAACAAGTTCACCGCGTAAATTGCTGAGACTACATATAGCCACATCGGCACTTCTGAAATATTATCTGCGGCTTGCAAGACCACCCAAAAAAATCTAATTATTGTTATCAAAACCAGAATTTCCGGGCCAGAGAGCGAAACAGTGCTGTAAAGTAGCCGGCCAAAATACGAAAGTAGCCGGTCAATTGGCCGGCATCCGGCTAAAAATGAACACGCTGAGTATTACATATGCTACTTTAAGATGAGCAAAGCTGGAGGTCACAGGTTCAGTAATGTCAAGCCTATTGCCTGGACTGGCAGATGTACAATTCCACTGTTCTGACAGTTCACTGAATGCCAATGGAGTGGTATGATTACATGTGTATGCAGGACTATTACTCTAGATGGTAGTACTAGGATCACTAGTGATAATGGTCCTTGGGAATTTATTTTCTCGCCTTTGATATGACAATTATGGCAGTAATAAATTTTTGCAATAAAACTGTATATGTCAGTGGGAGGTTTGCTTAGAAGCCTCAGGTATGGTTTGAAAAGATTGCACGAAGTTTCACAATATATGAAGTAATTTTGTAGGAATCTTTTATTGGCTGTGTCAAAAATATGCCATATATGATTGTTTTCAAAGACTTCTATAGATTCTGATTAAAATAAACCATGATATGACATAGCTTCCTCTATGTCACTCTAATGTAGCAATGGAATGCAGAAGTGCAGGTAGAAATGTACATCCAAATAAATAACCAAATGTGGCCAAATATAGTGAAAATTATAGGTAAAGAAAATGGTAGTTTGTGCACTAGGATTTCAAACAGAAGACGGCTGTCCATCACCACCAAACATAATATATCATAGCAGTTTCTGTCCAGTGCAATTCAAATTTGGTTTTAGCTCACTGTACTGAAATCAGCATTTGACATCCCTGGACATGATGATTGTTGTGAAGTTGTAGAATCAGTATTTGTCTTGCTGACAGGTTTCACATAGTTGTCGTAATTGATTGCAACCTTCACAAAAATGTCAGCAATTCAAACAAAAAGAGCAAAGGTAATATTTAAACCACCAGAAGTCTTCATAAATGTTGCCTAGGTCACACATGAAAAATCATGGCAATATATTCGAAGGTCAATAGGCCTATTTAGTCCGAAACAAAATATGCCTTAGGCAGTATTCTTTTATATTTGTACATGTACATGCCATTTTCAGGTCCATCAGTGGTTTTATAATCGGCTGAGACAGAATGCAAACAGAAAACCATTCAACAAAGTTTGCATAGTGTAACTGAATGCGTTCCTAACATGATTTAATTCCTATGGTCAACAAAGAATGGAAGTCAAACTATTGTTATCTATTGTGGATTTGGCCAATACCAGTGTGAAGTGGTTTGGTTGCTGTGATCAGGAACAACTGTCAACTGTTGGACTGATGCCAAACTTTGATGCTTTGGTACCTATGCGCTGCAGCATTATGATGCATATATAGTTTTCTTAGGAGCATCAAACAATACTTCAGTGCCTAGTATTTTAGTCAAATCCTTCGATCTTTTGTTAGGCTGAGTCATTTAGTTCTTTGTAGATATTAATACTTGGACAAACTGTGGTTTACATAGCAAGTTGATCGCAAAGTGGAAAATTTAAACTAAAATTGAAGTTATAAAATTATAGGATGGATGAAAAGTAGTTTTACCCATAACTGCTTTGTTTCCACTGGACATGCGTACGGGATCATGCTGATGCTATCCTTACTTGGAAATTTGTGGCATTCAATTCAACTGATGGACACATAGTTGAAAAATGGATACTGTTGTTCCTAGATCTCTACCGCTATCAGTTCTATGTTGGCTTTCTATTAAAAAAATGGTTTGCTTGCAAGCTTTGCTACATCAAATACTTGAATAATTAGGGATTGTTTAATTTTAAAATTGTTAGTGCACTTTACAAAGATGTGAATATTGGCAAAACTCTGATGTTACCAGGAAAATGACTACAACAACAGCAATGCTATGGTATTGATATTTAGTCCACACTGTATTAATTGTGGCAATTATAGATAGATGTCGTCTTTGAAAATATCAGAGATATGCCAGTATAAGTGTACCACTATGATTTTCCATTGCTGTACAGAGCTCTTCTGTTCCTAACATTGTTTAATGAAATTTGTACCGGGATAAAGTCAACCCATAGGGTTGTCAGAAAAAGCCCCGGAGTGCTGTGACATTGTTGAAGAAGGGTAAAGGTACAGGTGTGTAATACAGATGTTTGCTTTTTGAAACCACTGTCATTATCATCTCAAGCAGTACAATCCTGTCGGTCAGCCAGATGAGTGGGTCATGCTTGCTTCAATCACCCCTTCTTTGAAAATGTCAAGTGCCTCTTAAAATTTTCTTGTTTAATTTTTGGAAGAATCGATCAAAATCTGTATTGATAATCTATAAATGTGATAAGATCAGGCAATAAAAAGGCTTTGATAGAAAAAGCGAACTGCGTAAACAGGAGACATTTAGTGAACCAACATAAGTGTTAGTTCCAAGGGACATCTACTTGTTTTCTCTTTAATTTCCTTCATTTTACCATGTGACAGTTTAAGTATGTACACCATAGCTTCTGTGTTGTCAAGAGACTTCTCTGCTTTCTATAATGTAAACTTACTGTATTGCCATGGCAGACTTAAATAGAACACTTTTTGCACCTTACCGCTCCAATACTTAGAGACTGTCTTACTTTATGGCAGTACATTCTTATTTGTGCATCTGTAACACTGCCCCTTGTTCAGATCCCATTGATACTAGTACATTGAAAGAGTTCTATTATATATGGTAAAAAGGTAAAATTAGAAAAAAAATGTTCGTCATGTGGTGGTTGTCCTCCTGCTTTTTAGTTATGATAAGGAAAAGGTGAATAGATTGATTTATGAAATAGAAATGGAAAATTAATAAATCAATATGTGGCGCAATTGTTGTAGGGGCAATACAAAGTTGAAGTAATGTATGGTAACTTTTTCAGTGAAATCTTGAATTGTTATTGAGGCTCTTTTTACTGCTAACATCACAAAGATTAAATTCAAACAGGAATCTGTCTTCAATATTCATAACTCCATCCCTGCCTTGTTGTCTTTTTTTGGTTAAGTGTATCTCTCTTCTCCCTTCAGGAAACAACACAAAAGTTTCTTTTTGATTGTTCTATGTCTTCACAGTTTTTAGGTACAGGTCATGTAAAGAAATGCAGCTGATGTCCTTGCGTCACACAGAATGTGTCACCAAATATGGCTGTGGGTAGACTATCTGTGACATGGCTTGGATTTCGCTATGCAGAGAATGTTCATAGGCTGCATTGTGTAACTTGGTCCAATGGTATTGTTAGTGTCTGAGGAATTGTAATCTGCACTTGGATACTGAAATGTTACAGTCGTAGCAAATCTGAGGGTGATGTTCAAGGTTTTTACTAGTGGATGTGTACTTATATGTGTAAAAGTGAAGTCCTGTTTTTCTGAATACTAAAGATTTTTGTCTCACTTTTGAGTTTTAGGTGATAAAAGTTCAACAACTTAAGTAGAGGTGTGTTCACGATGACTTTTCCATATTTCTCATTTTTTCATCCAGGATGGCATCAACAAGGGGGGGGGGGGGGGGGGGGGGGGGATTTTCCCCCTTTACCAGAAAATCAAGGGGGGATTTCCATCAGTTCATATGTTCTACTTGTATCTCTAACATGTGACTTGCACCATTTCATGGGGGGGGCTGGTCCCCCCTTGACAAATTACTAGGGGGTGCCAACATGTCAACAGAGGGGGAATCCCCCCCCCCCCCCCCCCCCCCCCCGCCCTCTCTAGATGAAACAGTGATTTCTATCCTTGAACAATAAAGTTATCGTAATGCACATATTAGGTTAAGTTGTACTGTAGTCGTTATCACAGTGTACTAAACTATGTCATCTTCTTGCACATGTGACTTCTGATGTTTTTCAGTGTGTCGGCAATCCCACTTATTGGCTTATGGAGACACGGTGTGACATGAAGTCTCCTACATACATTGCATTATTGATGATGTACCTGTGGCCTGTCATTTCAGACTTCATCAAGATTGGGTTTGTCATTTCGAGTGCAACTGTATGATTTCTAGAAGGCTGAAGGACAGTTTGTTAAAATTTTCAGTGTCAGTGTCTCTTTCAACATTAGATTCACCTTTGAACCCAATCCACTATAGAGGAAGGTGTGGATTTCACAGTTGGTCACTTTCATATGAACAGAGAGTATTTCACAATACAACACCAGCCAGATTCTGCAACAGCAGGATCTTTAATGCTATGATAAGCAGATATTGAATTGTCCTATATTTGATTTATAGGTGTCTAGGACTCAAAGGGGGATTGATGTCCTTCATGCTTTAGATGCCAAAGATGTCAAGTATATGCCTTGATATGGGGCAGTTGTTGTTCAGTGGGTGAAAGTCGTGCTCTTTCTGTCTTTGTAACAAAGCTAAATAAAGAAAGTTCTGGTCATCAAACCTGCAACGAAAAGGAGAGAATTTCTCAAAATGTAGGTAACTTTATGCAACTATGATGCCGCCATGAGTCTGCAGAAGGCAAATTGACACCCACGCTTCAAATCAAAGTCAATCAGCAGGAGTCGAGAAATTCTAAAGGACATTTTATTTTTGGTTGGATTTCCCCGTAATTGAGCATCTGCTCCTTTGAATGGTGCAATCAAGGCCTCTCATCTCTGGAGTTGGCTTTGCCAATTCACGTTTTGTCATTCCTGCATGGATTGGTGATTGAATACTGCAGTAGCAAGGATTGACGATTGATGTATAAGGCTGACCCTAACTTTGCTCGTTTTATTGCAGGTTATTCTATTGAAAGGCATTTCTGGTTTTATCAGAGTGACTGCCAAACTATCGCTTTGTTGGCACCTGCGTATTTCCCATTTTACTTTAGTCTATTTTTTTTATTTGTTCATATGAAGCTGTCACAGTGATTATTGTCAGTGATTTGGATTTGCTTATATGCCATGCAAAAGAGTAGAAAATGAGATTTTAAACAGGTAAAACTACATCAAAAATATTTTACGGTACTTTCTTACTTACAAGAATTGTTTAAAAATTAAATCACATCATTCAATGAGCAAAAGCCCAATAATGGGATGAGGTACCAATTACCCGACCAACTTTACTTACTGGCACAACACCATATTTGACTCCAACCCTGTTCCTTTTTATCTCCACTGTCAGCAAGGATAGCTTATTGGATAGGCTGATTGTCCATCTTTATCCCTCCGTCTTCGTTCGTCAACGATGAACTTTTCTGAAAGTGCTGGTGTGATTGCTTTGAAATTTGGTGTGCCAGGTTTCTTAGGTTGACTTAGGTTTTGTTCATATTATGGTGAAAGTTTCATACTTGTATCTTTGAGGCAATTTTTCTTGTTTTTTGGCAAAAAAAAGTCTTCTTTAGAAACGTTAGTCTGATCGCTTTGAAATTTGGTGTTCGCCTTCCTTGGGCTGACCAGTCAGGTTAGTTAAGATTGTGGTAAAATTTGATAATTTGTATTTTTTTAGCAAGTTTTTCCATTTTTGGTAAAAACATCAGGATATTGTATGGTGACACCCCATAGACATTCAACTCTCTCACCAGTGCATATTATTGGTACACTCCCATTGTTTTGGTGGGATTAGTAGACCTATTTACTGGGAAATTGGGAGAGAGCCGGGGAGAGAGTGTATCAATGTTGTCGCTTATATAAATTCTGTATTATTACTCACATTTGCCCTCTGCCTAATCACATTTTGTTGATCAGTGTTGTTTTTTGTTTTGCCCATTTCAGATTGATTGTTGTTTGTTGTTGCACCTGTCATAGTCACATACACCATGTCTAGCCAACCAAAGATCGGAATCAATGGGTAAGTGTTCTCCAAGAAAATTTGGCATTCATTTGTATCATAATGCTGTGTTATATGTATTTGTATTGTCAAGTTTGGTCAAGATTAGTAAAGGAAAGGTACTCTTTGAGGGTTTAAAACCGATAATTGCATCAGCTGTAGTTATGTTATTTGTACAGGAACATTTTGAAGGTTTGCTTGGAAAAGAAGAACCAAAATATGGTAGTCCACGTTTCAAAATTGAAAGACTTGCACTTTTGCAAAAACTTTCTTCAAGGAAACTTCAAAGTTTCAAACTATTTCCTAACCACATCAAGAACAAAAATCAGGGTTAAACGTGCATAATTTGGTACTGGAGAAAGAAATTACCAATATTTAGCTAAACTTGAATTTCTAAGTGACTGGTATCCCTTGTTAACTCTATAGGGAAAAATGAAATTTTTGATTTTCACAAATATAAGCTGTTGAAAACTTTCATTTACCCTTTGAGCTTCAAAATAGGTCCCACAAGTTGTAGATAAAAATGTACTGTAAAAATTTGAGACTGAACATCTGTACGAGGCTCATTCTAACTTACCATTGATCTGAACTTTTATTTTGCATGCACTAGGGTGTTTTTGTCACATGTACTGACAATGGCATTGTCAGGCTTTGTATATCAGGATTTATTATACTGATAGCATGCTGTAACTGTCATTACGGGAAGTATACTACCCTATAATTGTCAGTGTATGAAGTTAGGAGAGAGACAAACTATTCAGAAAAGATATTAACAAACATTTGTTCATTTTGATTTGTTATATGCTGGAAAAAAGGTGCTATACTACCCATGGAAGTGTTGCTCTACACAGGTTTTAGTTGCGTTACATGTATGGTTAGCTTTCCCTATACTTTAACCTTTTCACCCCCATTTCCCTGTCTAGAGGTCCAACTTTACCATAGAAAACAATGGAATTGGTTCAAACCATTGTGGTGAAAAGGGTTAAATTTTGTCATAAGATGTGGCAACCATATTTATTCTCTGCATTAAACAGGGTGTTTCATCTGAAAAAAGTGAGGTACCCTGGTGCCAATTACATCTAACTTTGATTTTGTAGATTTGGTCGTATCGGACGTCTGGTGCTACGTGCTGCCCTTGACAAAGGTGCAGTTGTAAACGCAATCAATGATCCCTTCATTGACCTTGATTACATGGTAGGTGTTTTTGCGTCTGAAGTGAAAACCTCAATGCAGGGTCCATAAGCTCCTGTAAAGTCTTTAACTTGAAAGCCTCCTGGAAAGTCTAGGAAGAGTTCTTGAAAATGAAACCAAGTCCTGGAAAATTGATAATCCACCCACAAATTTTCAAAAATAGCAAGAGTGATAGTACTTTATAAAAATGAAATGTAAATTGATATAAAAAATGATATACTGTAAACATTTGAAGCAGGAAAATGATATTTTAGACCTAAAAATGTCCTTGAAAATTGCTGAATTGCTTGGAAAAAATTGCAATTTTGTGAATATGGAGACAAATTTGTGAAAAAGACTTACAATGGCAAAATCAGTATGATTATAGATTTTTTGCTTGTGATTCACTGTGTATTTATGTTTAGCATTT
Organism: Ptychodera flava; assembly: GCF_041260155.1. Lineage (NCBI taxonomy): Eukaryota > Metazoa > Hemichordata > Enteropneusta > Ptychoderidae > Ptychodera > Ptychodera flava. The sequence continues at coordinate 17,169,734 of NC_091934.1, forward strand.
AGATATCCCAAAGTTTGAATTTTAATGTTGTATTGAAATATTTTTGTTCCTGAAATTGTCCACGATAGAGATGAAAAGTTACAATTTCTTACTGTTTGGATTTTTCATAATTCTTCAGGTGTACATGTTCAAGTATGACTCAACCCATGGCAGGTTCAAGGGAGATGTCAAAGCCGAGAATGGAAAACTTGTGGTCAATGGACACGCAATTAATGTATTCCAAGAGTAAGTTTTACCTTACACCCCCATTCCCTGTAGATCAATCTATTCTCACCATTGTTAACAATTGGTTTAGGCCAAACCATTATGGTGAGAGGGTAACAACCTAGTTTTACATTGCTTCTTCAGAAGAAATGGGTGAAGAATGGTAAGAAGTTGACACAAAGTTTCGCGTATCTGAGTGTATAACTGCATTTTTTGTTATTTATGCATTCCTAATAAGTTTATTTACACTGTACTGGCAGATTTTTCCTGGGAAGAACTTCTAACACAATTTGACATGTAATGAGTGATAGAATTGTAAATGTTCATACTTGTCTTTTCTAGAATGAAGCCAAGCAACATCAAGTGGGCAGACAACGGAGCTGACTACGTTGTTGAATCCACTGGTGTGTTCACAACAGTTGACAAAGCCAAGGCTCATTTCGACGGCGGAGCCAAGAAGGTGATCATCTCAGCCCCCTCAGCTGATGCTCCGATGTTTGTGATGGGTGTCAATGAAGATAAATATGAAAAATCCATGAATATTGTCAGGTAAGGCCACAAACAGGTGCTGTGAGATGCAGGATTTGCACGGCTGTGTCTACTGTGTACCTGCTGGCCTACAAGGTTTATAGTTATTTGAAACTAGTCTTCTGATAAACCAGAAATGAAATTCTAAAAGGTTTCATGAACATACAGGATTACCGCAACCAAAGTGGCACAGTTGCACTGATACTGGCATACGGATACATTGTGTGCACAGACAGAAAAAGGGGAATAAACGATTCTTCCTCAAGTGACAGTTAAATTCTTGAACAGTGTTTCATCTAGAGAGGGGATGGGGATTCCCCGTCTGTTAACATGTTAGCATCCCCTAGTAATTTGTCAAGGGGGGACCAGCCCCTCATGAAATGATGCCAGTCACACCTTAGATATACATGGAGAATATATGAGTTGGTGAAATCCCCCCTAAATTTTCTGCTAAAGCGGGAAAATCCCCCCTGTTGATGCCATCCTGGATGAAACACTGCTTGAAGTTTATCCATCACTTTCGTTGAGAAATTGCATGAAAGGGTCATAGGGTATGTATTTTGAATTCTCACAAGAAAAAGAACTATTGTTACATATTACTGACCGTATATTCTGAGATACTCTATTGCAAGCTGTGTTCTTTGAAACGCGTAGAAAAAATTAAGCTGCCAGTTTATGAACTATTGTTACATATTACTAGTGACCATATATTCTGAGATACTCTATCGCAAGCTGTGTTCTTTGAAACTCGTAGAAAAAATTAAGCTGCCAGTTTAGAACATAACAATTTGCAGACACTTTGTAGTTCTAATTGTAGTACGAAGAAATCTTAGATTTTAAAACAACAATATGCTGGAAAATGTTAAGTGTGGGGGAGGTAAAAGGAATTGTTTGATGTGCAGGGATGTAGAAAATAGCCGGTAGCCTGCAAAAACGCAGGCTGTCAGCTAAAATTTGCCAGCTGTGAAAAATATAGGTTTTGATAAAAAATCAGGACATTTTGCACAAACTTAATGTACTCGCACGCAACTTTTAACCACCTTTACTTTCTTGTTTTAGCACCTGTAACCAAAATTATCTATGTCTCTGATGTGTATTTGAAATTTTCTCCTCAGTAATGCTTCATGCACCACAAACTGCTTGGCACCCCTTGCCAAAGTGATCAACGACAACTTTGGAATTGAGGAAGGTCTAATGAGCACTATCCATGCATACACTGCAACCCAGAAGACTGTGGACGGACCCAGTGCCAAGGTATTCTGTCATTCTTTACATAACTGTAGCTAGTTTTAGCGGATTATATGCCTTGGGTAGCTCCAAAGAACAAAATTATTCACAAAGATTGAAGATGATAACTGTGTCACACGCCTTTCAGTTTGTTTGGAATATAATAAAACTGAATTGAGGAAAGCTCATATACAGAAGCAGAATACTGAAAAACTTGTTATCATCAAAAACTTGTATTCTTTTTATTATCAAAACTGTGTAGAAAGATATTTTAACTACATATTCATTAAACTATATATTCATTATTCCGTAAGCTATATATGATAAAATGTAATGGCCTATGCAAAGTGTTTTTGTCATGTCTGTCTACAGATGTTTACAGTGTAATTTCTTGCAAAGTTGGGCCCTTTTGCTGTTCAACCATTGCCCAAAAAACATTATTCGGGCTATACAGATTATTAGAGTATTGTTAATCCTGCAATTTGTAGACTGATACTTCTTGTGTTCTTTCAAATTACTTTCTGGACCAATGAAATACATCTGCAGAAAGACATGAATATAAAGTTCTATTAAACTCAAACGTCTTCACACACTACATATCTTTAAGCAAAATTCATCATCATATCATAGAACTGGCGTGATGGTCGTGGTGCAGCACAGAACATCATCCCAGCATCAACAGGTGCTGCCAAGGCTGTTGGCAAAGTTATCCCAGAACTTAATGGGTGAGTTAATCCACAGTCATAGTTTGTTGTGTAACTGTAATTTATCTGCCAAAAGGAGCTATGAATTATTCTTAAGGTAGGCTGCACTTTTTTACAGACATATCGACGTTCAATTTTTTTTTCTATTTATCCCTTCTGGAACATGTTACCAGCATAGCTCTCCCTGTTTCTCGCATCCCATTTAAAGGTATACAGTCACCTGTTCCAATTTTGCCACAGTTACCATGGAAAGAGAAATCTAACCAATCACAGATTTTAAGCAGGTGGCCGCTTTTTAAAAACAGCGCCCTCACATGGGCATTTTGAATATCTTTAATCTCAATGCTCTGTGTATGAATCCATTGCAGCAAACTCACAGGAATGGCTTTCCGTGTCCCTGTACCTGATGTGTCTGTCGTTGACTTGACCTGTCGTCTCAAGAACGGAGCCAAATACGACGACATCAAAGCCGTTGTTAAGAAGGCTGCAGAGGGAAATCTCAAGGGCATTCTTGCTTACACTGACGATCAGGTTAGTGGTAGTTGGTGTCGTTTTAATTTATTTAACCTTTTCAGTGGCATGGTTTGGCCCAATACCATTGTTATCAATGGTTATGCTAGACCTGTTAACAAGGAATCGGGGGTGAACAGCTTACACCTGTACAGTACTCTTAGCTGAAACAAAACTTACTTGGCAAACTATTCTGTATAAGACAATTTTAGTCGCAGTTGTTGCATCCACTCGTCTAATGTTGTGGATTAGAGCTACAAATTATTAGTTGTTGATATCTGTACTCATATTCTGTATGAAATCTTGTTGACGTGGTCTGATACACTCTGGTGAAAGCCATATTGCCTACACTGATTTTTTAGCGTCCTCAATGCTAAGTCTCCTTCAACACAGACCTAGAAAAGACAGTTGTAACTGGGAACAGCGAAACCAGTAGCAATGTCCGCCATTCAGGGGACTGGTAGAGGGATTTGGAAGGATTTCACCCCTTCACCACAGTGGTTTTTCCCCAATTCCATTATTTCCTATGGCAAAGTGGAACATCTGTGCTGGAAATAGGGATGGAGGTTATCTTGCCCAAGGTTCTCACTTAACAGAAATTACACTGCCATTACAATCTAGCACACTGCAATGTGTGCAAATTGTTGTTAGAACAAGCAACTTTGTGTGCACAAGATTTAGCAGATAACCTTACTGAATTTTGTCAAATGATTTGATCAGTGCTCTAAAAATCTGTGATAGGGTTAATTTCACACATTGCAATTTTGAAAATACACCATTTCCATCAGCTTTTTCAAGGTTATATTTTATGTAAACAGGATCTTGTGAATTATTTAAAAAACAAGCCGCTTCACAATAAATCCTGTGATCACTCCCTGAAGAACTGACATATTTCACGAACTGATGAAAGTTTTATACTTTTCAAGTGGTGAAATGATCTGCGTGACGTTTTCCAGTGCAAAAAGACTGCCAATGTTTTGCTCGTGTTGTTGATTTCAGCACACTTCATATTTCAACACTTAATCATCACTCTTACATGAAGAAACCAAGCTGAAGAGTAATTTTTCTTGTCAATACAGCAAACAAAACTCAACTTCCAATTTAATTTTTAATAGTCCTTTCGACGTTATGTGTACAATTCTGCTGCATAATTTGTAGCTCTAATCCACAACATTAGAAGAGTAGATGCAATGTTGTTAATGTAAACTACAGTTCTTGCTCTACTCCCTATAGCATGTTGAGATACACAGTGTTCAACATGTCATCTCAGCCTGTACATATGTAAACTTGGTTGTTATTGTTGACAAGTGCATTCTAGTCTGGATTAGAATTTGACTGCATACAGTTACAAAGCATTTTAAACATACAGTATAGACGCTGTGTTGGCAAGCTAAAAAGTGAGTGTTTCAACATGCTCTTGGGAGTAGAAAAAAACTTGCAATTGATACATCAACCAAATATCGTGAAGAAAAGTCATCAACAGTTTTACTTTCCATTTCCAAATCAGATTCACATTGAGAGTCTTCTATAGAAATGTAATTACTCATGTGGAGACAATAGCAGAAGGGCTTCAAAGACCCCCTCCCCTGGCCTCGGCAATAGCTTGGAGAGAGAGAATTAAAGTGTTGAGTAAATTGTAAATAGAGCTTCATACACCCCCTTCCCTGGCCTAAGCAATAACCTTGAGGAAGAGAATTGTTGTGTATACAGTGAAATAAATTTCCTTAGACTTAAGGTGGTTGGAAAGGCTAGAGCGTCAGTTATAAATTTCAACAAAACTATTGAAATATAAAAGTAGTCAACATTCTCTGTGGAATAAAAAAAACTAGACATTTGGGCACAAAGGCATTGCAGAGTTATAGCCTGTTAAAACTTCTGAAAAAACTGACCAAATAAGAAGAAGTTGAGGAGTCCTTAGTGTATTAACTATGGTAGAGGTCCCCTAGCTTTTAATAAAATGTTTGAAAAGGGAAAGTCATTATTTGCTGTTTTTCAAGAAAGTTTGACAAGGCGGTACTGGCATTCAGAGTGAGTGACTGCTATTGTAAATGTATTTTTAGATTCTTTGAGTGTCAAAGAGGTGTCAAAAGTGAGATTAACCAAAAAAAACTGCTCTATGACTTCAAACGAGGGGTGCAAATATGGCTTGTTTTCAACATTTTTGACAGAATAACAGTTTTCCTACATAATTGTATACCAATTTAATCCGACTTTGAAATGAGATATGGACATGGAAGTTTTACAGCCTATTAACAAGGTTACAGATAAGATTTGTACGGCACAATTTTCCTGTATTTGAAGTACTTTTGGAAAAATCACAACTTGAAATTTGAAAGAATTTTTAATAATTTTTTGATATATAAACCCATGTAAAATCATAAAAACAAATTTTATTTACAAATCCTGCGGTACAAATCTTACAATAAATTGTGTCAACATATTTATAACTAATTTGGTAATAATATTATATAGGGCTCAGCCCTTGGTGTCGCGCCAGGGGTTAAGATTGGCAATGTTATTTGTATTGATTCATGATAAACTGTAATTGTTACTTCATAAACGTTTATATGAAAACTATGCCCAGTTTCCCTCTGATGAAAGCAGTTCACGTACTTACACGACGTCAAACCCTGCAGCAGGGCAGGTATAGATTTTCTGTAGCGTGTAAAAATTTTGGACAAAAATTGGCAATTTTTACAATGATAACAGCCTATGGCGTTAAACAAGGGACGTATTATGCAATAATTATCATTGCAATGGTAACCGCACTGCCCACCTTCCACTTGCAAGCTGAAAACTATAGCGTTCCGTCTAAAAACTTGCAATTTTTGAATCTAATTATTGACACAGGGGGCGCTCTTCTATAATTCAATCCCAGCATTCTTTGCGTATGGCCCCGTTCATATGCACGACAGTTTTCTCCGTTTATCTATATCAACGATACTTTGTATCAGCGACAAGGTGTATAATAACATTTACTGGCTAATAAAAGAGGTATATTTTATAAAAGGCATGTTATATCATAGTAATTTGTTTCGTATTTGTTTATTTACGAGTACTCAAAAAAAAAACATGGCGGCGCCCATCATGAGAAAGAAGGGTACACTTCCGGTTACTCGCATAGTATATTATGAATAAGCGCATGCGTAGTCAGTAAGCCGCTGGCGCGACTATTAATACTATCCAATTATTATTAATTCAAATATGTATAAAAATATGAAAAATTAAATTTTAATATTTACTGGTGTCATATTTCAAAATCATGGCTGCAAATATACAATTTTTATATTCTTTTGAGAAAATATTAACTAAGGGAGTTATCCTGAAAATTTGAACTAAATATCTTGATTCTAACACTTGAAACTTGACATTAACTCTGAGAAAAGAATTGGTGCAAAAATAGCCTTTCCAACCACCTTAAGGAGTTGAGCAAGTTATAATATGTATTTTCCTTGTTTGATTTTTTTCCCTCCAGGTTGTCTCTCAAGATTTTATGGGTGACACTCATTCAAGTATCTTCGATGCTGGTGCTGGCATTGCCCTAAACAATAACTTTGTCAAGTTGGTCACCTGGTAAGCGTCTTTGTAATACACTCACCATGCGTACTACCATAAAGAGAAGAAGAATATTGATCCGTTTTGGGATATATTCAAATACAACAAACTCAACTTTAGTACTTCAAGTGATATTTTGAATATTAATTCTCAAAAGACCTCATGATGAGCAGAAAATAATTTAACGTTGTTGGTTCAATGGACCACATGTACTAAACAGATTTGCATGCCCCAACTTGAACTTCTTAACCCTATCACCAGCATGGTTTGGCCCAAACCCAATGTTATCAATGTTGAATGTGGACCTGTTTACAGGGAATAGGGGTGAACAGGTTAAACTTTGTAAATCTTACATTGTTCCCTTCCTTGTTTTTTCAGGTATGACAATGAATATGGATACAGTCACCGTGTGGTTGATCTGATCAATCATATGTACTCCAAGGACAATTAAACTGTTCAAAAAATAATTCAGATCGGCTCATTATGACCATTTTACCACAAGGAGAATAAATTTTGCAGGGTTGTTTCGTAGTGTTCTATTGTAGATAGTGAACGGTGCATGTCACAAAAATGTTACTTGAAGACCGCTTCCCTAAAATTTGCAGTACAACGTTATCGGTGTTGATGAGCAGACAGCAAGCAACCAGCAGAAAAAAACTGGCAAAAATCTAAATTTCCGATGGAATGTAAGTGGTTCAGCTGATATTGAATAATGGATAATGGTTGGAGATAATGCAATTCTGACAAATGTATACCTAGCTAACATGCTTGTAGAGTTCTGTTTTATAATATTGGTAAGGTTATCAAGAATACTTCCAACATGATGGTATGTGTCACCTCTCTATCCAAGGTTAGCTTTTGTGACCTTTGACCTGAATGTACCTGGTATGAGTTGCTCACTTTCATGACAAACAAAATCTCAGCCAAGATGAAGCTTACTGTAAGTTCTAGGGATGCCAAAAATTCAATTTCACAACACCATTATCGAATCGAAAGATCAATATGTTGTAGAGTCTGCAAACTGAAATAAAGGTGAGACATTTTACATTTGTCCTTGAAATATAGCTTTGAAAGATTGTCAATCTTGTACAATATCCTAAAAACAGTGTATGTGATCAGCCAATAATGTATATTGACACACAAACTAAACCTGTGAATAAGTGTTTCAGTTATGAGTACATAAGCGTGAACGTATAATAAAACCTGTTTTGATTTAGAATGTGATATGTGTCTCTAATTTCTTGAAATGTACTCACACGCACACACTGCCATAGAGAGTGGCATAGAGCACAGATGGAAAGTTATTGGATATATGCTTTACACACATGTGAAAACTTTATAGATCTGGATAAAATGATAGCAAAAGGGCTTATCAATAATTGGAGGGCCAGTAGATGTAACGTTGTAAAAATTTTCACACTCTTTATTTTCTTTGTAGGGCTATTGCAAGTTCTTGTTTTACTCCCCAAAGCGTGCTGAAACACCAATCCATAGCTTGTAAACTTGGGGTACATATATTTAAAATGCACGGGATTAGGACAAGAAACTGTAGTTGAAAGGTACAGGCTGTCAGAGTTGCCACTGTGTGTTAGAATCCCACACAACCAATTGAATACTGTGACAATAGTAGCAACATTTCATTTCACAAAAGTTTATATTAGGTATGAAATGTCTTGAAAGGTGTTCGCCTAGGTTTACTTATTGCTTTGCAAAAGCCTACAAGTAACTCCACGTTTTTCAAAAATGATAGATTGACTCAAAATTTCCAGCGAGTTGCAAGAGTGGTTTTTCCACGTTTTTATCAAAAGAAGGTCAACTTTGCCATAGGTCTAAATGCACTGACATTGGTAGAAACTGCTCGTGACCTATAGTAAAGGTACTACACACCTCTGAAGTGAAAGACTCAAACTTTTGCTCAAACTTCCCACATGAAACTTAACCATTTCCCTACCAAATCAAAATCAAAATCAGGGGTCATCGTGTAAAATTTGGTAGTGGAGAAACAAATAACCCAGTATCTGAACGACACTTGAAATATACTAATATCATGGCCATCATTCTGTGTTAACTCTATGGACAAAAATTAATTTCCGATGTTAGCAAAAATAAGCCGGTGAAAACTATTTACTCTTTGAGCTTCAAAATGACCCCCCCCCCCCCAAAGTGGTGGATTAAAAATCTATAGAAGTGTGAAAGTCCAAATATCCATCCCTGAGGTTCATTCAGATCCCACGCAAGAAATAGGTCATAGGTGGTCAAAGCACCATTGTTTTTTGAAAATCTTATCTTCCATTGGCTGCACGTTTTTTTATCATCGACTGTTGCTCCGAGTAGCTTGAAAACAATTGTATCACTTGAAGGTTTTTAGGTTATCTTCTTCGTCAAACTTCGATATCTACCTTTATAAGAAAGAATGTACTGCGGTGCAAGGCCGTATCACCGTGTGATGGATGCCAACTTTGTGAAGTACATGTTTACTGGACCCAACGTTATTAACAATGACATTACGATTTAGGCAACTTCTTTTACATTTCTATGTAACGTGATCTATTTTTCTACACTCTATGCAATGCTCCCTACCTACTTCGTTTTTGCATTTTCAAAAATCAACAAGCATCTACAATATTTCTAATTTTGGTCACAAAGAGTCACAAAATATGACAGAAAAGTGGAAAGTGTTCCCGACAGCCCGACTGCTATCCCGTTTTTTTCTGAGCCGTCTTACAGAAACTCGCATATTTTGTTTTAATTATTTTGGCCTTGCCTCATAATTATGTATTCTTTGATTTCTTGTCGTTAAAAGATATGCTTCTTCATTATATCTTATGAAAAACAAGACTGAAACCGAGTGGATTTCGACGCATCTAGCGAGAGATTGGGGGATGAGGACAGTATCTGTCCAGTCGTACCGCGATGTTATGTGAACTTCAGCAGCACGACGAGAAGATGAGATTAAATTGGGACATGCATGTTCATTTCAGCACAATCCCATCAACATTACATGATATGTCTTCACACAAAAGATTGAGTTGATACATGAATGGGTTCTTGAGTTTTTGAAGTGGACGTACATACATACATCTATGCATCCGTCCATACATACATCCATCCATCCATACATACAGACAGACAGACAGACAGACAGACAGACTGTTTAATTACCTTGAAAGTGAAGGTCTGCCAATGTGCTGCCCTTTGTTAAAATCATATTCCATGTGGACGCGCCAGAAAGACCCACGTCCACTCATTTGCAAAATATTTGAAACATCACGTAAAGTAAGGCTGCGTTCACAAATAAAAGTGAGTGGGCTGGAGGAATTACGATTGAAATATTTTTTTCAGATTCCCCCCTCAATACCCTCAAAAAATTTCAAGTCCCCCGAATTCCCCTTGAATTCCTCCAACCCCACCCCACCCCCGGTTTTTGTGAACGCAGCCTAAGCAGCATAGACATCGGGCTCTACATGCAGATGCTGACCTCAAATGTAGATTTACTCGATTACAGATTGTATGAGATAATTAACAGGTATTTGTTTGAATTTGGGATGACCTTCAAGCTCATTGGATCCACACGGTCCTCAGTCTCGTCCGCCATAGCAGAGTCATCAATCTCGGTGAGTATGTTGTCCGCAAAGAACATACACATTTTACGAAAATTTGGTGTATGGCTATAGAATGGATGTTAAGTTTCCTTGGTAGTTTAAGCTTCTTTACTTGCTGTACTAACCGAAAAAAATGCATAATAAATCGATATAACAGAGCAATTTTAGGGCTTCTAATCAACGTAGGTATTTACCTCGCTACGGAATAGTCCTATGTCTCTGTTGAAATAGCTGCTTGACCAGTCGAGTAACAACTCTTTTTTAGATCTGCTGTTCAAACACCAATAGGAGCCCGTCCATATGTTTTCGACTACAACATATTTATCAAATCTCCTTTAAAAAGGTATGTATCGAATGTGATAAAACAACTAACAAAACTGACAAAACAGGGTGCCAAATATTCCAGCACAATGACAACTTTGAACTGAAGCATACAGATCCCAACATGTTTCATCACAGAATCGATCCAGAACGATTCAGCTCCGACAAAGCCCTCCTGCAATGAAAATGAACTTCTGAATACGGAACATTAAAGACTAAGTAGCTGAAACTTTTGGTGATTTTTTTACTACATATTTTTGTTTTTACTGTCACCATAGACCCTCGAGGGTCTGTACTGTCACCTACAATTTCTTATTCAACCCCAATGCATGCCGAGATACATAGTATTCGATTTATTTAATCCTGTGTAAAATATAGTGCATTGCCATTATTGACAACTGATTTCTGATCCGGACTAGAATATAAATATGAACAATAACATGTATTATCCACATATAGACGCTGTGTGACGAGCTAAGTTGTTGGTGTTTCATCTTACTTCCGGGAGAAGGACAAGAACTTTAGTTACAAAAGTTACAGATACTGGTCCTGTCAGTCTTTCGATCTTGGGTTGCCCACTCGCCCAAGGTCCAAAAGACTTTTGTCTTGTACCACATTTAGATCCATGAAACTAAGACCCTCTGCTTGGCCTGCTGATCACTGAAGGTAGTGTGGCCAATGAACCAGAAATATCTGCAAATAATGGATACATATCACGTTAAGGTAGTATGCACCTCGAAAGTGAAAGACTTAAACTTTTTCTCTAACTTTGCTTAATGAATCTTTCAATCATTAGGGGGTCACCGTGCAAATTTTGGTACTAGAGAAACAAATTACCCAAGATTTACCGATATTAGAAATTCAAAATGGCCGCCATCCCTGTGTTAACTCTATGGAGAAAAATAAAAAAATTTCGAATTTCGAAAAACTAAGCCAGTGAAAAGTTTTCTTTCACCAAGAGCTTTAAAATGAACCCCCACATGTGGTATATCAGAAGAGAATTGTAAAAGTTTGAGAGTCCGAATGTCTGTCCCCGAGGTGCGTTCTAAATTCCAGGAATTTCGTTTAAGTGCAGAATTGAACAAGCCTTGCCAAAAGGTCTGTGTGTTTTCAGGCCTTCTATGGCCTCCTATTATGGCGTGAGGCCGTATGATCCCGGAAACATCCAGATCTACATCTAGAGGCGAAGTCAGTTTTATAACAGTTGTTTTTTTTAAGAGTAAGCCGGATTTGCCATTTCGAGATTTGCATTCAACGACACACACTGAAGGCAAAATCATGATGCATTTTCAAATCTGGCATGTCAAAAAAGCGTTAGATTTAGAAAGTAATTTTATTGTTATTCCAGACTACAATTTGAAATTTTACCCTACTGGCACTGAATTATCCCTAGTTGCTGAATTTGTAACTCTGGTACCCAAAATGTTATCCATTTATATTATAAAACGTGAAATTTTGTGAATTTCTACGTTTATGTAAGATTTTAAAAAATCTGCTATGAGAAGTACACGCTCAATTGTTTAAGTGGGATGAGCGAATCTATCTACAGGAAAATAGGTTGAGAATGTATTAAAGTGGCTTTTATAAAACTTCTGTACTGTCTGTCACTCACTCTTGTCCTGGGCCTAATTGCAAGTTTGTACGCCAACGCTGTTTTTTCGCCTGTATTAGATTGATCCTTGACTGTTGTACCTGTCAAAGTCACACACGACATGTCTAACAAACCAAAGATTGGAATCAATGGGTAAGTGTCTTTTACAAAATGTCAGCAGCTTAAGCCCTGATTTGTCAGCCAGTGCTACTCTATTAAAGGTATACAGTCACCTGTAATCTAAATATACCCATATATGGTCAAAGGGGCGTTCCTTGGTATTCAAAATGCCCATGTGATGGCGCTGTTTTTAAAAAGCGGCCACCCGCTTAAAATCTGTGATCGGTTAGATTTTCTCTGCCATGGTAACTGTGGCAAAATTGGAACAGGTGACATTATACCTTTAATCTTGCTGTTTGACTTTTTTACGATGTACTGATCTTATCATTGGTGCAAGAATTTCAAGCTTTTGTGCGTCAAATGGAACTCCACATAAATATTCGTCTAGACAGTTAGCTCATTATAGTATTGTTACTTTTGGGTATGAAATATTATTTTACGGCTTTGTTAATAGCAGTGAATTTTGTGACGTCATCCCCCGATTATTACTGATAATGTATCCGATTATCCAGTATTGTGGTCCTCATCTACAAACTCCTTGGTATTGCCAAACTACAGTAAAAGCAATAGTGTACTCTATCCTGGCCCTGGCCTCAAGCTAACTTTGCACTCGGCTTCGCCTCGTACAGTATCAGTGATTATGTTGTGTAAAGTTTGCTTACGTCCATTATAGTCCAGGAGGTGGTACATTATTGCGTAACTGTGGCCGGGAACTGTCAGTGAATTAATTGGAGAAATATTGGTCAGAAAGGACAGTAATAACAGTTTAGAATATTACATTTGGTTGTTTCCCCTTTATTATACAATCAATGGCAATGCTAAGAGAATTAGTTTTCACAACGTTGGAAAAAACTTTGCCGTAAAATGTCATAACATGTTTCAATCAAATGGTGCATTCTTCCCTAAAATTAAGTTACCAAGCTGTCACTTATGTCTTACTTTACTGTTCTAGATTTGGTCATACTGGGACTCTGCAGCTACGTGCTGCACTGGAAAAGGGTGCGGTTGTAAAGGCAATCAATGATCCCGTCATGGACCTCGAACACATGGCAAGTTTGCTTTGTTTGTTTTGTGATATCCCCGTACATTGTAACTGCCCTGCACCGTGCGGCGTCGTATGGGCGCGGGAAAATATTTGCCAATTTATGAAGACATGGAGACAATTGTGTGACAGTGAAAGATAACTGACTACTGCAATATCGGCCATGAGTAAAATTCTATCCTGAACACGATTGGAACTAATTTGAGATAATTGGATGGTGAAGTAATGTCGATTTAATCTACAAATGTTATCTCATCTGCTTTTCTTTTTATTACACACTTGTTTTTATGAGTATTTTGCGTTATTGCAATATTCAGCTATATGGCACCTAACACTTTTGAGAAATGTGCAAAATATGAAAATCCAATTATCCCAAATTAGTTCCAATCGTGTTCTGTATCAGTGGGAATATGTGTTAGTGTCTCAATTGAATATAATTATATTTATTAGGATATATATATATATATATATATATATATATATATATATATATATATATATATATATATATATATATATATATATATATCCTAAAATTTGAATCACTATTTTGTTTTGGAATGTTTTTCATGAAAACGTTCAGGACAAAGAGAAAAATTACTGAAAATTCTTACTGATTGAGGTTTTTCATAATTCTTTATTTAGGTGTACATGTTCAAGTATGACTCAACCCATGGCAGGTTCAAGGGAGATGTCAAAGCCGAGAATGGAAAACTTGTGGTCAACGGACACATCATTGACGTATTCCACGAGTAAGTTAAGGTCCTGTGTTAAGATCAAGTGATATCATACCTAACTAAACTTTATTGGCACTCACAAATTTGTCGATTTTGGACCAATTCCGACGGGTCTAGTACAGTAACAGAGTACGCTAACCCGTTCCGGACACCAGGCACTACCACTTACTATAAGTGGTTCAGGATGGTCCAACTCGCAGACCAAGTAATGCTCTACCTAGCTTGAACAGACATCAGTATAGACCAGTTTTGATGTAATGTTACTTGCGTTTCCAATGCCCTTATAACTTCAGTTATTGCAGAAAAGATTGGTCGTGAACAGTGTGCTCACTTATCCTAAATTTTAAGATAAGTGAATATTTTGAGTCGATTTTCATTTGGAATTTCTTCAAATTTCCGTAATTACTTATTCTGATAGTTACCAACCATCATCGATAACACAGTCCCTTCTAAGATGATTGCATAATCATGAAAGAGCACAGTTTCGAGGGTTTAGCACGTTATCTATCCAAGAATCTATCTATCTATTTATCTATCTATTATCTATCTATTATCTATCTATCTATCTATCTATCTATCTATCTATCTATCTATCTATCTATCTATCTAACATCCATCTTCTATCTATCTATCTATATCTATCTATCTATCTGTCTATCTTTCTATCTATCTATATATCCATCTACCTACCTATCTATCTATCAAGCAAAGTATACAGATGCCCATGTGGGAAATTACAGTGCTCAGTGCTAAAAGCAGCGCGTTATAAATAATAACACAAATTACTTCAAGTACAAAGTAATTATATCTGTCATTTACGTTTCATGCATGTAGCAATCTTCAGACTAGTTTTCCCAGTTGAGGTACGATACTGTCAGGTTTCATATCAAACTGGGATCCACATTGAGGAATATCATTGTAGGATTGTTGCAGTACAAGAGAATAACAACATTTCTATGGTTCTTTGCTTTACGTTTGTTACCTATTCAACACGAACCTTTCACTATGGCTACAAATACGTTGTGTGATCTACGTACATGTTATATTTAAGTTAGAAGTATATAAAATGTAGAAGGGACAATTACCATTAAGGCAGGTTTTTCCGAGAAAACTCCTTCATGGTACTTTGAAAACGTAAACCGAGATAGAGCTCGTTCAGAAGACAACAGTTTCTGATGAAATGGTACATCTCTATAATAAATTAGTGAATATCTATCGTAGAACGAAACCAAGCAACATCAAGTGGGCAGAAAGCGGAGCTGAGTACGTTGTTGACTGCACGGTTGTATTCACAACAGTTGACGAAGTCAAGGGTCATCTCGAAGGTGGGGCCAAGAAGGTGATCATCTCAGCCCCCTCAGCTGATGCCCCGATGTTTGTGATGGGTGCCAATGAAGACAAATATGAACCTTCTATGAATATTGTCAGGTAAGGTTAACAGACTCAGTGAACTGAAAATATGAATAGTCTATCTTTCTTCAACTTTCCCGATACTCGAAATTCAAAATGGCCGCCATCCGTGTGTTAACTCTTCTATAAATTAATGCAAGGATCCAGTTATCAAACATTAGCCAAACTAATATCTACTTTTTGAGATTAGACAAGAACTTTGAATTCAAGCTGCCCAAGTCGCACAAATAATTGCGAAATAGGCACATTGTATATACATGATGACAATACCAGGAAAATATCGTCAACCAAAAATGGAACTCTCAGTTTATGAAATTATTTTTGTTTTACTGGCGATATCATAAGCTTATGGACAGCATCAAGTTTAAAATTCTTCAGGTAGTATGCGCCTCGAAAGTGAAAGACTGAAAATTGTGCTCAAACTTTCCTCAATGAAACTTTGAACCGTTTTCTTACCAAAGGAAGAACAAAAACCGTGCAAAATTTGGTACTAGAGAAGAAAATTACCAAAATTTCCCGATATTTGAAATTCAAAATGGCCGCCATCTGTGTGTTAACTCTATGGAGAAAAATAAAATTTTCGATTTTCGAAAAACTAGGATGGTGAAAACTTTTCTTTTACCAAGAGCTTTAAAATGAATCCCCACAAGTGGTAGATCAGAAGAGAATTGATAAAATTTGAAATCCTGAATTTCTGTCCCCGAGGCGCGTTCCACCTTAATCGTGAAATCGTTAGGCCTAAATGCAGACTATGCATTGTTTCGTGCGACTGTCTCTGCTTTATCTCAAAAGTAAGTCCTTGCACGGTATTTTCTTAAATAGTAAGTCGTTGTAAGAGTGGCAAAAAACATTATGTAACCCCCGCTAGAGGTGAAGTAATCTTATAAACTTTGATTTTGCTGAAATCTTCCATGATTATAGAACTGAGGAATATTTCGGTTACTTCGATTATAAACATCATCTAATGCTTTCTCTCCTGAACAAATGTGCTTGCATGTGCAAAGTATACTGACGAACATTACATGAAAATGCATACTGAGTAATTATGGACAACACACATGCGCCTTAAATCGTCCACCGTCTATTGATAAGAGCCCCCGAAAAAACAGAGATTATCAAGTTTAATATGAATTTTGGAGGAGAGGTAAAAATCTATGATGTGGAATTGGCGAAAAGGTCTTATGAAGTGAAAAGTCAAACAACCATTCATTGCTGGCTGTACATAATAATTCGAAAGATTATGATTATAATTACTATACATGATAATATCATTCGGTGATAGTGATATCATAATCTCTAAAAGATGAGTACATTTCGTTAAAATCGATTTAATCTCTCCTTTCAGCAATTCTTCCTGCACATCAAACTGCTTGGCACCCCTCGCAAAAGTGATCAACGACAACTTTGGAATTGAGGAGGGTCTGATGACCACTATACATGCATACACTAGAACCCAGAAAGTAGTGGACGGTCCCAGTGCCAAGGTATTCTTGTATACCTAACTTGAGTTGATACGACTACATCTCAAGTTGATCGGAAGGACAACTTATAAAATTTCTGATTTGTTTTTTTTTTTCAATTCTTTGAATAGAAGGTATAAGGAGAAGACCGGACTCCATTCAGAATACTTTTTAATTTCAAGTGCACACTGCCCCATTTAGAATCGCGTCTACTTTGTATTTGCTACAGGTAACATTGCCGTAATTTGCCACACTGTTTAGGTAGTACACGCCTCGGAACTGAAAGACTTTCACTTCTGATTTTTGACCCATGGAGTTGGGTGGTGGCCAGGTTGAATTTGTCTCTAGTTCCTAACTTTGCACGGCGACCCGTTATTTTCACTTGATTTTGTAAGAGTACGATTGAAAGTTTTAGAATAAATCTTGATTTACATGAAACTAAAACGATGAAACCTTTACTCACTGCAAGAGCTATAAAATGAGCCCTTACAAGCAATGGACTAGAAAAGTATAATAAAAAATTGAGTCTTAACCTTTTGAGCGCTGTAATTTCTCCCGCCCAAATTTTAGTCAAACGTTTTACCAATTTGTGAGTTTTTCTGAATTTTTTCATAATTTTGGACTGAATGGACATCACATTTTATTGGCTAGAGATTTTCTTCAAAAATTTAGCAAAATTAGAAAAAAAATACTGATGTATATATGATAAAGGCGACAAATTGACTTTGGCGCTAAAAGGGTTAATATCAGTCCACGAGGCATATTCTACTTTTTGCAGTTTCTGTAATCCAATCCAATGTAACTTTCCTTCCTGGTGTTCTACATCTCAAAAAGGAAATCAGAACAACACCGCGTAACTTCCTCCACTCCCTGAGTTTGTGAAAATTCTTTTTGCATCACAGGAGTGGCGCTATGGCCGTGGTGCAGCCCAGAACATCATCCCGACGTCAACAGGTGCTGCAAAGGTTATTTGCGAAGTTATTCCAGAACTTAAAGGGTGAGTTCATTCAAAAGTGACCTTTGTTTGTAACTGTAGCAAATTTGCATGCAAGTGACTTGAGTTATCAAAAGACGGGAATGCACTTCATGGGAAGATATTAGGACTTATAGAATCTTACGATTCTCCGTGACCTGTTTTTGGAAACGCAAAGTGTTCGTCGCCTTATGCTGAATTACAACTGTACATTTTATATATTTAGTAAACATACATAGTTTTCGTGACGATGATGACGGTTTTACGAAACATTTTGGTAAAATGAGACTAACAAAAGCTTATAATTTGGTGACTTTCCATAATTTTTCAGTTTGCAATTAGCATACCACATTGTCGAGTGCATTTAGCACGTCAATGTGTGCGTAGCATCTTCTTTTACACACAAAATCTGCACTTATCAACAAAATATTTTGTACTTTTATCTAACCATTTTGTGCACTTGTGTCATTATATGATTTAATCGCTATCGTTTTACCGTTCAATGGTATCTTACTCATCGTTATGTGCAATTATCACATAATGACAATCACGGATTACATATGCAGCCATGAAAATGTGTGCATTTATCACCTTGTAATTTGTATCGACAGCATCATTGTCTGCATTTGTTAAATCCCTGAGTGCATTAGTTTACTTAAAATATTCCATTACTTTCGACGCGAAAAAATATTTACAAGTGTATGAGACGTCAATGAATATCTGCAAGATTTTTCAACAATTAAATATGGTTATAAACGTTCAGTGACTCTTAACCTATTATAGAACATTGTTGCCAATGGGAACAATGGCATTATCAAATTCAATCGGCGCTATCAAATTCACTTCTCAGCAATAGCAATACGTATGACGCATGTATTGGCCATGTTGAAAGGCTTAGTATTGGTACTGAGAGGAGAAGAAAGTTGACTAGATGCTCTAGCCAAAAACACGTGAAAACTGTGATGGTGCCAAGCTGTACATTATAAAATTTTATCCTTAGTTTTTGTTCTTTATATCAGATACATTTATAGCTAATTAACGATAGCATGTTGAAAGCCTTCAGGTGAAATTTTAATTGTTGACACTGACACTGTACTTTACGCATATACCTACATGCGAACGGAATAATTTGTTAACTGACAAATGATTTGACAAATGTACACTCTGATAAATATTTTTTACCACGTAGAATACCTTTTTTAGAATTAGAGATGTCAACTCGAAATATAAGCTTAGAATGGGTGATTCTTATGAGTTATAAAGAGAGAGACAATTGTTATGTGTGCCAATTTAGTTACGCATTATAGTCCTGAACATGGCTAAAAATAAGAGTGTACTTCAATCTTGTACGTTGATACTAGTTATGTGTGTCAACAACAGTGCACTTATTTGATATGATTGGTGGAATTCACACAAGATTGTTAATTGTTTAGGATGTTGACATGTACGGTGGTGAGCGTGTCACTACGGCTTGATGATATGCCCTCGAATTCTCTGGTAAAATACAGGTGTCAAAAGTTTGGTGCATGTTACAAACTTTCAGTTATGCTGACAAGTTGAAAAATGAACATTTCAACATATTGAAGACATTGGAATAAACTATTACTAGTAGTTTGTACAAAGAACTTAAACAGGATAAAATGTCGAGACTACACTTACTCCCCATTAATAAATGTTTTTGTGAACAATCATTGCTCGATCGATGTTGCCTTGCGGTTCCTGGACCATGCATCATGAACACAGGCGCCATTATTTGGCTTCCACAAAAGTGCTAAATATAAGCAATATTTTGTCCAAAGGCCCCCATGGATTAGCATATTCACGTTTGTTCAACTTAGCATGACATTGATCAAACATTCCTGGACGAAACTTCGAAGCTTCCTTCTTTGAAGAGGCTTGTCTGAAAGCTTTGAAATCCGTCTCTATTCTAGGTCCGCAAGGATGACCCCATCCAAGTTCAAATGATGATGAAATTCAAACATTTTTGAAATAAAATTGCATGGGAAATTGAGACAAATGCAAGAGCGAGAGACAAAGGAATCGATACACGGATTCTCCACCACGTGGAAAAATAAAACAATACACGAGGAATCAGACTTATGTATCTATTTGGTGGAATTACTGTGCTACTAACTCACTTAGACACCAAGATAAAAGGTTCAACCTAACATTTTAATACTAAGGGTGAGCCATCAAGATAGGTCTATCTTACACTAACTACACTAAAATAGGCAACGGATTTTTGTCCGTTAGTTCACTCCAGCATAGAGCCCCAAGGAATGCCCCTTCACCTAATTTCTGACCCTTTTTAACCGTTTTCTGAGAGTATTGTCATGTGTTAGAAGTCTTTGATTGTCGTTCTGAAACAAATATCAGACACCAGTCTTTGGAATATGTTCATATGGTCTATATTATACCGTTACATCATTTAACATCATTGGTAGCAACATTTTTCTGAAACTACACGTCAAAGGTATACTGATAACACTATAAGCTAAAGACAAATGTATGGTCAAAATATGTTAGGTGAAGTCCAAGAAGTACCACGACAAGCAGTTGAATTTGAAAGTATGAACATAGACCCTCCAGTTTTCGAGGGTCCACGGTATGAAACACAACCATAGGCATGGACACTTAATGGGTTTTAAAAGTGACAATACTAGAGAAGCAATTAAAGGGAATTTGATGTACTTCGTAATTATAATCTTTGTCGTATGTTCAGAAAAGTAAAACAATTAAAGTGAACCTGGTATACTTTATAATTATCAAACTTTGATGTAAATTCAGAACTTTGAGGTAGATATATAGCAGCATTAATTTCCAAAAGTAAAGTAGACGAAGGCCTAATGAACTCATATTGACAGTTATGCCATCTACTCCGGTATGAGCACACTACAGTGTTTCTACCTACTCTCATTAGAGCATGTCATCGGAACCTAAACTATTCTGTTTTCGTCTGCTCCATGTAATTTCAACCAAGTTTTGGTGGTTCCATTTACAGTAAACTGACAG
Organism: Ptychodera flava; assembly: GCF_041260155.1. Taxonomy (NCBI): domain Eukaryota; kingdom Metazoa; phylum Hemichordata; class Enteropneusta; family Ptychoderidae; genus Ptychodera; species Ptychodera flava. The sequence continues at coordinate 17,190,730 of NC_091934.1, forward strand.
GAATTGCTTTCCGTGTCCCTGTACCTGACGTGTCTGTTGTTGACCTGACCTGTCGTCTCAAGAACGGAGCCAAATACGACGACATCAAAGCCGTTGTCAAGAAGGCTGCAGAGGGAAATCTCAAGGGCATTCTTGCTTACACTGACGATCAGGTTTGTAGTAGTAGTAGTAGTAGTAGTAGTAGTAGTAGTAGTAGTAGTAGTAGTAGTAGTAGTAGTAGTAGTAGTAGAAATATTAACTTGTTCTCCCGTAAAAGCAAATACACAAAAGGGAACAAAATCAGCACATATGAAACCTTGTTTATTTTTATTGGGTGCAGTACAAGTACCAAAAATGTCGTCATGTTAATTGTATTTAAAATCCAAGGAATACAGATGTCTGCAATGCGAATTTCATCAGCTTGCTTCTATCACAGCCCTATACCATGCATTATTTTCATAGCGAAACAAGGTCCCAAGCACTTTCGGTAATATCGTTACTGTCATTGTCTTCGATGAACAATCCTAGGAGTGACAAATAGAATCTCACACACCAAGGACCTCGGATTAGATTTCTCACACTCGTTTGGGGATATTTTGTCTCACATGAGCCGCAGGCGAGTGTGAGACAAAAAATCCCCAACGAGTATGAGAAATCTGATCCCAGGTCCTTGGTGTGTGAGATTATTTTTCTCACATGACCACAAAATGCGTTAAATTCACACTGGAAACAATGAATGTTAATAACTGTATCGATGACTATCCTACTTCGTGGCCATCTGTAGTAAGCGTAAGCTTATTCGGTGTCACTAACGCAACTCCCTGGTGAGTTCCACTGCCGATACTTCAACTTCTGTTACAGACGAGATGGCCAACTAAAAAAAAATCTATATGTTCCAAGTGTCCTATGTTCACCAGTTATTGGAAAATTCGGCCTATTTGTGAGTCTGTCACCAATGACGTATTACATGATCTAAAATCTTAACATGCTGTCGTCTGCCTGAGTACTCTGACCTGCTTACTTTGTAGTTCCGGTACGTGTATTACTTACCGTGCCATTGGATAATATTTTGCGCGTTGAACGAAAGGTTGTTTATCATCCAATTAGAGCTCGTGTAATATATACTGCAGAGTGTGGGACGGTTTCTGAAAGTGTGGGATCGATTTTTCCCACACTTGCCCAACGGCAAGGAATATGAGAAAATTTGTTGACACTTTAATGATGTATGATTTCCATTTTGGACTTCAAGAAAGCCAGACAAATTAACAGTTTTACGGGCACTTGGGTGCGGAGGGGTTACACTTCCCGGGATCCACATTTCACATTAATTAAATCCACTTGTTCTCTCGCCTACAATGCGTACACTATAAATTGCTGGAACGAGCAACTTCTCTTGAAATTATCAAATATGTATCACGTCTAATGGTGCCACAAAAGTATTTCACAAAATGATGTTATAAAAACTATTGAATTTATTTTTTTGTTGTTGACATTTTAGTAAAAGAGTAAATTTCTCTTTTACACTTTTAAAAATCGTTTGCGCTTTCCCGTTGAAGGCAATGTCATTGCATAATTTCCAACATGTTTTCACGTTGCAAATCTTCACGTCGTAAACAGGAGAGCCTGAATTATTCAAATGAAAATCGGCTCACAATAATTCCCCTGATCAGTCCAGGAAGACCTGAAATTAAACCGACTGATAAGAGTTTTATATTTGGTAAGCGGCGATGTGATCTACGTGACATTTTCACGCTAGGCGACTGATGCCGTATGTTGTGGGTTCGAACCCGATGAAAACTAGCCGTATTTTCACGTATAAAGAAACGGCCGATGGTGTTCGTTAGCGTCATTTCTGTAAACTTAGATCGACCTTAAAAACTGGAATTTTGAATCAGAAAATTTGACATCAACTTTTGCAGGGCGGTTACATACAGTGTGGCAATTCAAATTTTAGTGTGTTTTTACAAGAGTAGAGGATTGTAGCTCAAAATCCAAAATAAAAAAAAGCAATTATGGTCAAACTAGCACTATACAATGAGACTACAGGCACAAGACTTTCAACATCCATACCTTTCCACTTCTATATATTTAAAATAAGGCGCAATTTGCTTCCATAGTCAAGGAACAATTTTGAAAATCTGCCGAAATCAAACATGTTTGTGTATTGTGATTTTGTTTCAATGTAAAATGCAGCTTCATCCATTTATTTCTGATAAGCACGAACAGCTACAACATGACCATTTTCAGAGGTAAATTTAAGCCAAATTTTCACAGTGGCCCACATAAATTCGATTAATAATAATAATATTGGGTTCTTATATAGGGCACATATCCACAAGTACATGTGATCAAGGCGCTTTTACAATTATTATTACCCCAGGTCACTGGACCTAATATGATACCACTCAACTCCCTGGGGAGCAAACAACAGCTCACATGTGCAGCCAATAAGCGCAGCAGAGCTAAACGCACACATTACAACCACTGTCCTACCAGGTACCCATCACTCCTGGATGGGGAGAAGCAATGAGGAATAAAGTGCCTTGCTCAAGGACACAACACCACTGCCATGCCGGGGCTCGAACTCGCCATCCTTTGATCGTGAGTCCACTGCTCTAACCACTGGCCCATGATGCCTCCTCAATTGAAATGACGACACTTAAAGGAGCTTTTCCACCAAATCCCTCCTCACCCCAGGCCCCAGCCAATACCTATGGCGGAGAGTTTGGATGTTTGGCGGGTTGTAATATGAGTTCTGTAATTCCAATTATTATTTCTCTAGGTTGTATCTCAAGATTTTATAGGTGACACTCACACAAGTATCTTTGATGCTAGTGCTGGCCTCGTCCTGAACAATAACTTTGTCAAGTTGGTCGCCTGGTAAGTGTCTTTGTAACTGAGTTTCCATTGCCGTAATTAGGTAATCTCTGCGTAAAATGTCTCACTGACTCCTAGAATAGGTACTGTGCATATGTCAAACTTTGTCCATTGACGTATCATCAAGGGGCAACCTTTTCTGATTTCTTTCCCTACATGGCAATGAAAAGTGTCAAGAGTAGAATTCAATGCGGCTATGTATGTATGTATGTATGTATGTATGTATGTATGTATGTATGTATGTATGTATGTATGTATGTATGTATGTATGTATGTATGTATGTATGTATGTATGTATGTATGTATCTATCTATCTATCTATCTATCTACCTATCTATGTCTCTACCTATGTATCTATGTATCTATGTCCATTACAGAGACCAAAATATCACTGTATGTATTACATTGATATTTATTAATAGAATGCATTATGGGTTGAAGAGCATATAGTTTTCATATGCAAATTCTTAAGATAGGCAAGTGACCTTTAAAAGTGAAAAAAGTAAAAAAATGTAATATTGAAAAGTTGAAAAAATTTCGTAATTTTTCGTATATCAACGTTGACCGAGATTGAAATAGGAGCACATAGTGCCATTGTTACATTTTTGTTGTACGTTTTTATATCCGAGGATAATTATAATTATAACAACTTAATTTATTTCTTTCAGAATTGGTGCAAGACAATATATGGCATGCTTTGAAAATAGACATAAATAGAGCGTTCGCGGACTGTGCGAGATATAATAAGATTTGTTGTGATTTAGAGGACACTGTTCCAGGACAGACAGCAAACTTTGAGTCGGCCAGATATTGGATATTTTGGCTAATATTTGTCCAAACTGTACAATTGCCTTACTTTTTTGTAAAACGTCATAGGACGTTCCACCGACATAACCATTATATCAAATATTTCTTTCTTGTTATGATTTTAAAGCGGCACATTAACGATGATATATCTTTCCTAACCTTGACCGCATGGTGAATCAATGTACTCACCGAAGTTGTCAATCATTCAACTTCATTAATGTAACATCATTATTGCCTTCCTTGTTTTTTCAGGTATGACAATGAATATGGATACAGTCACCGTGTGGTTGATCTGATCAATCCTATGTACTCCAAGGACAAGTACACAACATACATTTAATTCACTTGGACGACTCACTATGGCCATTTTACCACTAGGAGAATAAATTTTGCAGGGTCGTTGTCACCGTGTTCTTTTATAGATAATAACTTTTCTTGTCATAAAAAGTTATCAGAATGATTTAAAATACGTTTTCCCAAAACTTTGCAGTACCGAGTAAGCTTAATTAGTTGTGGTAAGCCGGCAGCACTACACCAGACAAGGTGTAAAATAGTTTACGACTCATTCTCCACCACGGCATGATTAAAACAGTATATCTTCTACTGGTATGTCACGTGACTGTCATTAGCCAACATTTGCCAAACTGCGTGCAACTTTAAAATGGCAAAACATATACTCAGCATTGGATGACTTTTAGAACAGCGCCTAGGCGCTGCATTACTACCGTCTACTCTGGACATTTCAGCTCCCTTTCCCTGTAGCGTATAGACTGATGACTTCCAGAACTTTACCATCCCTTTCACTTACATGCACTTTGATCGACTTTTATATGTACTACGCGTAATTGGCTTAATGAATGCTACAAACACAAACAAATATATTTGATTTAGACATCAGTACAATTTACACATATGTGCGCATTAAAAGGACTGAAGCTGACGTCGTCAAGGTGACTGTGTACGATTACTGACGTATATTAAATCCGAGCATGGGATCTTTTCTGAAACCTCTCAGAACGTTCGTAGGTTAAAGATTTCAGATATTAATTAAGGAGCTTCATTATTGTAAAATAATCAGCCACAGTTGCATTTTGTATTTGACATAGCTTCTGCCTTTTCCTGGCTTTCCCTTTTTTCCCGTTAAATGCACCAATTACAGTGCGGTAAACGATACCATAAATGTTCTTAGTTTACGTCATTTTGTGCAAAATGAGTTACTGTTATTTCCGTTACTTTGTCTTCGAAGATTTGTCGTGATTATTTGAACTTTATGAAAATCCATTTCAAAAATTAGGACTTCACTATATATGCAGACTGTGTTGATAAGCTGAATACTGAATATTTCAACATGATAAAATGTACAAAAAAGAGATTGGAGTTGATACAGAAGACAAAACTAGTGAAAAAATATCAAAATTTTCTTTGTAAAGTAAATTGAAATTGTTGTCACACTTTTGAATAAAAAGTTCATACCCTAAAGAAATAGTGTCGAACGTCTGCGCGCAGAACTGCAAAGCACGTGGCACGTTGATTTATTCTGCACATCAACTTGAAAATTGTTGATATCGCAAATATATCCTAAAGTGCGAGATTGTTCCTCAATAATTTACGGTGATCTTCTAACTTATTTATGTGTGCTCTAATTTATATTTCAAGATCAAGCGTCCACTAAACGATGTCAAATTCTCCATTGCAGAATTAGAATATTTTCGTTTACGCGCGTAAAGGATGTGTTATATGACATGTTTATTCTTGCCAGGCCAATTTCGTTACCATGTCAACGGGCCGTGGCCCAAATGGGTGAGCGTAGATAGCTGAATTCTAAACTTACCGGATTGATAGCAAACAAACAGGCCTTTAAAAATAATTTGGGTTTTGAAGTGATCCTTGGGTCCGTAGAGCGATGTCATATGTTGCCACCTACGAGTTCCGGCTGCCCAGAATAAATCTGAAAACGTATATTTGTCGTTTTCGCGTTTTGATTTAACTACTACAATGATATTATCTTTCTTCGTTTAATCACGTTAATCAGACAAACCTATCACATCTTCTTAAAACGCTGAAATCGAAATATAACTTTGAAACATTCATAAAAAATGAAAAGGTGATGAAATTGTGAGTTATTTACATAAAATCTCACGGCAGAACATAGACCATTTATGTTCGTTTGATAGATACAATCATTACAAACAGAGAAATGTTCTTTAAAAAACAAAAATTAACATTTTTATCTGCTTTTCTACGAGCACCCATACATTAAATTTCGCTGTTCTTGCCTCAAGAATGATCGTCATTCGAACATAATTATTTATGCACGTCATTCAAACAACTCAACGATCACTGGTCGCACCATGGCAACGTTCCTCGACTTTTCAAGGCAAGAATTTCAACATATTTCCCCACAACAAATTGGTCAGACCGACCGATGCCACTGGCCCTTCTGCTAAGAATAAATCACTCACAATTTATAGCATACTTAAAACTTGGGAATCTTCTATTGTTGATCTCTTTATTAAACGACATATCTGTGACAGTCTGCCTGAACTGTGCTAGGTGTTCAATCTTAGCTATCTTACCTACCGAGCCATGAAGCGTCGTGAACATGATCAAAACTAATTTGAGAGAATCGGATCTTTTAATTGTCCAAATTTATCAAAAGTGTTAGGTGCCCCATAGCCGAAAGCTACAATATTACAAATTATCCATATAAAAGTGTATTGCAAAAAATAGAAAAGCAGATGAGCTTACATTTGCAGATCAAATAATATCTACTACACTATCAAATTATCCCAAATTAGTTCCAATCGTGTACCTGGTACGAAATTGCGTCATGAAATTTTATAGTAAATTATTCTTTGAAATGATAAAACTCAATGAACACTGCAGAGACACTTTCTACGTTACAGTTTTCCATCATTCACATAGCCGGTAATGTGGTTAGTTTTAACGTACACGCGCCCTCAGAGAAACTCGTCGTAAATCTCGACAAATGTATGATAGTCGGCAAATTCTTTCCTCTTGTCAAAACGGGTCCTTCCAAGTCGACCGCACACTATTCATGTGAATTTTCTTGTTAATATCGTAAATATATGTTAGAAATCTTCGGTGACAAACTCTTGGTGACTAAAAGCTTTTGTTGGGGGAGGGGGAGACAGACAGAGACAAAGTCGGGCAAACAAACAGACAACAGAGACGGGGTAGTGCGCTAAAACAATTGGCATCATTTTCTGGTGGTTTAACCTTGACGACACCTGAATTTGCCAGCTATGTTCTTGTCATCAGAATACCATTATCAAAGATTTTGAAGTTCTTATATATTGTATTCTTTTTTTTCTTTTCTTTTTTTTTTTTTTTGCATTTAAGTATTTCTGAGGTATAAACTCTGTCGTGGAGATGTGCCGACAGGCATGCTGGCTTTGCACCCCCCCCCCCCCCCGTTTTATAGATCACAATGGAACGGAAAATTGCTCGTGCGTGTCATTATTCTCTCCCCTTTCAGTTGCGCCTCCGTTGCCCCGAAGCGTGCATGACTTCAATTTCCAAGAAATTATCAAACCTGTATTGATTGATTGATTGATTGATTGATTGATGGTTGGATGGATTGATAGATTGATTCAGACAGACAGACAGACAGACAGACACAGACACACACACATACAGACTGGTGAAAAAGAAATCAGTGATATTGTATCGTGTTTTCCGCAAGTCAGTGACATGTAGTTAAAATGACTTAACTGTCTCCGGGGGAACAAGGCAATCCTCCGGCACACAGAGGGGGAAGATTCCACGATGCTTTCAGCACAATTAGAGTACAACCCCCGGACGAGCACACATCCTACGGATTTTCCCTGCATCTCGTATAAATTGGCAAAACAGCGGTTAACGAACCATTTCTGTTTTGCGTCGACGACGGATAGAGGAGCGGCTCCACTTTGTTCGACGCGATTTCGAATTCCAGATCGACTTACGGCGACAAGTCTTCAATTTTTCCCACGGCGGTATTCAGCAATAAGGTAAGGTCCGAAACAATATGCGAAATTTTTTCAAGGATATCGAAATATCAATATATATAAATAGCTGTCATACTCCTGTACGACTGGCACTCAGTTGAAGGAAATTTTCTTTCTTTCCAGTAAAACTAATTATTTGTAAGTACTCGGTTCTTGCTTGACTCGTTCGCCATAAACGATGCGACGTCGAGGTGAACCGTTTCTTTGAAGTCAGTACAACTTTTTGCGGATTCCCTATTGGTGATTTAGAGTGAACTAGTAGATATTCAGAAATACTCGACCTTTCAAACTCCTAAAAACACCCCCTTTGACTTTTCTGTGACGTCGCGATAAATATCTCGGCAAGACATCAAAAAGTTTGAATTGTGTTTGTGAAGGAAGATATGAAAATTGCAATAACACGCCGTTGCTGTGTTGTTTAACTGAAACACGATTGGAACTAATTTGGAATAATTTGATAGCGAATTAATGTCGGTTTAATCTACAAATGTAAACTTATCTGTTTTCCTCTTTAAGCAATGCACTTGCTTTTATGAGTAATTTGTAATATTTCAACGTTCAGCTATAGGGGACCTAACACTTTTGAGAAATTTGAATAAAATGAAGATCCAATTCTCCCAAATTAGTTCCAATCGTGTTCTGAACAGAACGCCACACCTTTAACTTCATTTGAAATTTAAGCCCGGCCTACCTTTGTGCTAATATTCCTGGTGACGAAGTCTCTCACGCTTGTCCTACTTTCATACCATTCCTATACTGATTTTTTCCCAATGATATGAATGCATTAATGTTTCCATGCTTCAATTTGCTTTGCTAAAACCGATAATATTTTCATTCATTCTTCACTTTATGAAATTTCACATGACACCAGACGATAACATTTTCCCGCCGTTTTCTCGGTACGATTCTATCAGTTAATTCCGCGCTGTCAAATCGTCTTTTCACTTGCCGTCAACTCCAGGAGGTTTTTTTGCGGTTTTTTTGCTTGTGTGTCTGTGTTGTTATCGTTGAGTTCTTCACTTCGTTTATGTTTTGTCATTTATCAGGGATAGGGTGTTCTTTCGTAGACTGAAAGACTCAGCAAGCCGCAGTCCCTCTTGTGTCGAAGGACCGTGAACTAATAAGAACCCATGGATCTACACTGATACCTTTACGCAATTGCTGATCAAGAGAAAACTGTAAAAACATATCATTATTTTTGAAACATTTTTTACAATGACTGCATGCTTTAAATATTGAATGGTTTAATTAAAATATAAGTTCGAGACAATCAGCCCAATGATTTAAAGTAAGTGAGCCCGTGACCAATCCCCCAAAGAAAAGAACAACAGATTTACAAACTTGGATAAATCAACGCTGCAGAAAGTATAAATAGTTTGATATCCGTGCATTCAATTGTGTTTTAAGCTGAGTTTAGAAAAAGTTACATTCGAATTATGAAAGGATGAAAGAAAAAATCAGTTAAATTAGCAATTACTTTCATACGCCACTGAAACGACCTTTATGCTAATTTACAGATTTAGCAAAACCTTTTCTGTCGAGCACCTTGATAGCTATTGAAACTTGCACATGTAGGACAGCGGAAAAAATGTTGTTGTTTTTGCGAACCATCGAAATATTATTGGTGGCTTGGGGTCTAGATTTCACAAAGTGTCCACAAAAATAGAGGCATTACATATACAGGCATTATTGACAGAACAAATTCTGACCGTTTTCACATGCTCCTAGAAGAAAACAAAGCATTGTAAAAAAGCATGCACAACAATAATGCTCTAAAAGTGAATCAATTGCAGTGTTGTCTGTTTAAAGTCCTTAATGCAGGGTCTAACAATTGCGCTTTTTCATTTTTCTTTGACCCAATGTTTTGGCCTCTTTACCACTGTCCCGACATTTGCAACGCGAAAGTATATTTGCCAAAACTTCAAAAAACCCCCCCCCAAAAAAAAAACAAAACAAAAAAAACACTCCAAATTTTCTAAAGTATAAGAAGCGGCAATGATTTGTTCTTTTTGGACTTAGTTGGTATAAACTTCGATTTTGGTGCGTGTGCAAATTGCTTGACCAAAGTTACAAGTAGGACATTCTCAAAGAATCTGAAACTCTTTCAAGAGTTGATTTGAACGACAAACTTTATACATCCTTTCTACACGTGGGCAATACTAGAGTGTCAAACTTCCTGTAATGGCCGAGGCTGACAGGGCAAATGAATATAAGTAAAAGACTGATAACAGCTAGTTTAAACTGAGCCTTCAAACTACATACAGCTAAGATATTCTTTAAAGAATATACGCATTCATTTTAACTTTTCCATCAATGGTTTCCCACGATTATTTATGAACATCTTTCAACCCACTTCCTGTACCAGCAAAATACCTCCAAAGCCGTACAAGTACAGGATGTGCTTCGCGGATGACGTCAACTTTTGCCTTACGAGTGGGTCTTCTTGCTCTTCGGTAGCAGTCGTGATGACGTCAACTTGATTATTCTGAGCCAAAAATTACAGTGCCAGGTTTTAAAGGGAAACGCTAAAATAGGAAATCTGCATCATTCAGCGTATTTGCTTCATTTTGAGCTTGTGACTATGAACAAATAGACTGCATCATGTTCAGTCTAATTTGTCGGAGTGGTGAAAACCTAAGATTTCGGAAGCACGCAGAATTAAAGGCAAAATCGTATGCTAGATATTGACATTTTTGCTAAAAATGACGAAACTATAAACGCTTTGTTCGCCTGATTTGCTAATGTAGAGAGACTGTTTTACTACAAAAATATTTCTATATGATGATGACAAGCTAACACGTTCATAATGGCCGACGGTTGGCCGTTATATATCAATTTACGCACATGCTCTGTTTGCCATTTCGAAACACCATTACTCGTGTTCGTTTATACTAATGCCCAGCGTGTTCGTGTTCTACAGACTTGCACCAAACCACTGATGACTGTCTTCTGTAAATTTACAACCGAATCGGCCGTAATCGCAACATTATAAGCGTGGTGCTAATGAGAATAAATTAAAATTATAGTGTATCAATTAAGGTAGAACACGCCTCGGGGACAGATATTCGGACTCTCAAATTTCTACAATTCTATTCTGATCTATCACTAGTGGGGCTCATTTTGAAACCCTTAGAGAAAGAAAAACTTTCACCGTCTTAGTTTTCCTAAAATCCAAAATTTTCCCCATAGAGTTAACACAGGGATGGCGGCCATTTTGAATTTTAAAATATCGCAAAATGTTTGGTAGTTTGTTTCGCTAGTTTCAAAACTTTGCACGACCCCAAATTCTTATTGTTCATTTGGTAAGAAAATGGTTGAAAGTTTCATTTAGGAGATTTTGAGCAAAAGTTTAAGTGTTTCACTTTCGAGGCGCATACTACCTTAAATACCCAATACATCGGAGTTTGTGGGCGTGGCATTCAATTCTTTGATAAGAAATGCAAACGAAATAGAAAATGAACATTCAACCCTGCCTTACTCCGACAGGACAATCCAACTAACAAGAAAACTATGGGACCATAGTTGAAACATGATTTTTCATTTGAATATACACGTTTCTCAAGTTTTGAAACCTTTTTACACGACGCTCTAATAATCGAAAGTTTGTACTGTACAAGAGTCAAGAATAAGTGATTGTACCAGAAGATGAACCCTGGTCTGAAGGAAAGAATTACTACCATTATACATTGTATTATAATCAAAAGCTTTTGAAAAAATCCACAAAGCGATGGTTGAAGTTCCCTTCTTCACGATACAATATGTTCGTATAATGGCTTGCAGAGCAAAACATATTCTCGACGTTGGAATGGTTCTCCAAGAATCCTTCTTTCAAGTTGACAACCCGCCCCAAGCTCGTTCATTAAACTAACGTTGTCAAGCCTGATATAACAGAGTAGCGGAAAATGCATTTGAAAGAGAAAATCTTTATAATATTATTCACATCATTTAACATGTAACCTTTTTAGGAATTACAGAATAATATATGTAGCGATCTTGTGACTGCAGATTTTCGAAGGACGATACTTTAATCTGGAGGAAAAATTCTCTGTGAAGCTTTCCCGGGGCTAGCGACGAGCAAGAAAATCCTTGCCTATTGTTGTCTTATGACTCATGAGTTATTTAACTCAAAGTATTAATATCCAACAATGTAAGGTGTTGATGCGCACAGCGATGGATACGGTCACATTATCATGTGTGTCAATTTATAGTTTTGCGTGTAATGGAGTTATCATTTGTATGTGGGCTGAGCGCTTGTTTCCCTCCTACATATAGTACACATCTAATGCATCTCTGCGTGCAAGTTTGTGACATACAGAAATGCCGTCTGCACCTCTCGCCTTCGTCAAGCCTACAGTATAGCCAATAGGAAGCCTTGGTAGCCTTTTCCTTTTGGAGCAAGAACGCATGCAGACAAACGTAAATTTCTCAGAACGGTTGTCACGATTTCACGACTATAGTAAGGAGTTCTAAGTTCAGCAGAAATACACTGTACGCCAGGAACAAAACACTGATGTGCATAGATGTTAATAGTTCAATGACTTGTATACTTGTATCAGGAAGTGACAACTCCTTCAGCGTGTTTCAGGGAAGCGGTGACTTTATGCCTTTCATGAGTCTATACATATACACCATCATTGACCATTTATAAAATCATGAAGGCTTTGATTCTTTCCTCAAAACGAGACATGTCGTGGACTCGTCTCATAATTGCAGATCGATGTGGGCACAGGTGTCCGGAGTTGCCGGTGTACATGCATAGAGAGAATGGGCCCATTCTCTCTATGCATGTACACCGGCAACTCCGGACACCTGTGGATGTGGGGAGGAGGGGGGTCTTGGGTATAGGATAGAGATAATCTACTGACGTTCAAACGTTACCACGTGTAGGTATCGTTTCCCTTCGAGGCGATATTCCTGCCCAGACGGTTTCTTTTATTTGCGTGTCACCTACATATCGCGAATGGAATTTCTCTAGGGGGGGCCTAAATTGAATCGTTTTGCGTCGGTATTCATGTATATCGGTCTTTTATGATGGTGCAATTTTTTCACCCCCGCTGACTGGACTCAAATGAGTCTCTTATCTAAATGAGGGCGCTCTGTTGTTAGAGCTTTCACTTATAATTATGAAGGGGGTGGGATCCTGGAGTGGGCCTGAGGAACAGCCGTTATTTTTACAAACCTGCCCTTGGTGAAAGTAACATTTCACATCTGTATAGTCACACACTTTCACACAAAGTAGTATAAATAAAGGATTTACGCACACAAATGAAGTTAGCCACCATGCATAGCTAATTTTAAATGTCTGACTAGAGTAGTTGATTGAAAGTACATGTGTGTATGTATACAAGAAATTCGGTTGTGGAATTACACCCATCAATCGCTATACATGGCTGTCTATGGAACAAACAATCTTTCCGAGACGAAACTAGCTAAATCTGTGCACTCATATATGTTTGACAACTCAGGCTGATATAAAGGTACTTTACTAGCGTAGGGTGATTAGAGATTAGAAGTGCATGCATGGAATTCTATAGAACAAAACTTTATCTTAAAAAACTCAATATAGAACAAACTATATGGGTTACATGAATTTACGGCCAATCGTCTGCTTTTCTAGTACACATATAACAGTCAACTCAGTGCTGCTGTCATTCCTCTGTATGCCCATTGAAAGTAAAGGTTAGTGTTCTCAAGCACAAACAGTGGTCACATTGCCACATTGATCAATATAAAGAAGACAGAATTATTGACAGAATGTGGACTTCGCAAGACGCGTAGTGATATATTCACAAGACAGCGCAGTTGATACAGGAGTAATTACAAAGATCAATCGCAGAGACTAACCTGCAACTTGACAATTTTTACGACCAAGTTCAAAAATGATGTCGCCGATGAAGCCGATGATTTTACATGTGCCGACCTCACAGTCAAGATTGCTAAATCCACCAAACAAGATGTCCGACGATGCATTGAGACAGGTGAAAAAAAAATGCGACAAAAAACGAAGAGATATGTACAGATACATACACGTATCTCCAGGCTAGTGCCAAAGTAGTTCCGACCACTGTTTGTTTGTTTGTTTGTTTGTTTGTTTGTTTGATTTTTCATTGAATATAAAATTCACAACCAATACGATATTAACTTCTTCACCACCAGAGTGATAAGATCCTGTTGTTTTCAATAGGGTGAGTGAACCTACATTAAGTAATTCAGGAGTGAAAAGCATAAAGTGATACAGACTTTAAAATGTTACTCCCATCGCTAATCACTCCACACGGGGACCCACAGGAAACTCCGCGCATGTGCCAACGCTGGAAGTGTAGGGATTTTAAATTTATCTTACTTTTCATTGGATTCAATCGAATTGCGTCGAATTTGTTGTTATATAAACCTTGAAAAGCACAATCTCAACATTAAAGTCCGCAAGTTCAAGAAAACCCTACTGGCGAAATAGATCTTCGTCTTCACCGGCAAAAGCCATTTCTTTCCCTCATGAAAATTGCAGAAACCCTCTGCAGGGTATACGTTATAGCCCTCGATCTATTGAGGCGATTTTGACAAACTGAGTGTGTTTCATTGATATCGATACTCGTCAATTTAAGCCCATATCACTGAGTACTTCGATAATCTCTTCTTACACTGACAAGTTACCAGAGTTAAATTTCAGGAACTTTCGGTATATATTCCAATCTTACTGATCAAAGCAAATTAGAACGATCGTCACGACTGTGCAGCTATCGTCATTAACTATTGGCGGCGTGATATGTTATATTATGTGAGTAGGTCTGTGTGCCGTTATAAATGAGAAGATGCCTTGCAGTGACGCAGATGCTACAGTCAGGGACTGGTCGGTTTCTTCATCGGCGGGGGGGGGGGGGGCAGTGAACATATGAGAAATATTTGGACGCTTGCAAATTGAAAGACTCTTTTAGCAAAGTAGGTCATCCTTGTAAACTCTACAATTTATATAAAAAACACGACAAAATCCTGATTGATTTTTTATATTTGGAATTCTCTATGAGAAAGCAACACGATCTAATACTTCATAATACATTGATACAGTCATACATATCACAAAGGACAAATAGCAAGACATGTTTCATTTTCATCGATGCACCAGGAAGGGAAAGTCTTCCTTCTCGTGTAACGTTTTCAAGTGTTATTGTGTACTTCCATGAGTAAAATGATTAGTAACCAAAGTTGGTTCTTGTAATAGCGGTATTTAATGCTCTCAACGGTGAAATTTGGCAAAAATGTATAAAACTAGCTACCCTATCTAGGCTTCCTGGAAAATGTAATAGGAATCAAGCTAAAAACAAATTCTTTGCTTCTGTCCATGATTTTGCTAAGGGCATAATTCCAAGTTCTTTATCGTAGTGATGGTTTCCTTTATACAGCTTCTGAAATCTGTCACTGAAAAGGTAACCGAGGAAACAAGATAGGAAAATACATGTACAATAACTTGGAATCTAGTACTAGGAAAAGTTCAAAAGTGTGAATAGCACATAGTCACTTAAAATAAAACTTTATCATGAAAAGATAGATAATTAAACAAGTCTTGTTTTAGTTCTCCTTTGCAGGCAGAGAAGCTGTAATTTATGATACTACAACTTCTTCGTTATTTTTGTTTCGTATTATCAACCACATTGTTTTGTACACTCTTAACCTTTTCACCCTCATTTTCCTCTTTTGAAGTCCAACATGACGTTGGAAGGGTTGCAGGTACGTTGCAATGCCCAGTGTGCAGTTTGTTGAAATAGCCTGGACATATAGGCAGCAATTGAATTTTCAGTGAAGACAAGAACAGAGTCCGTGTATTTGCAATAACATAACACTTTATACATATGTATACTATGCTGAAAAAACTAAAGTCTGGGTGTTTCTGTTATGAATATAAAGAATATAAAAACCGTCAAAAGATACGGCTGTTGTCTTTTGTTGTATTAATCTTTACGCACAATTGAGGAAAACAGACTTTCAGTGAGCAACGCCTAACACTCAACTTGACCGCTGGCAAGAGTGTAATTACCCACTTCACCACTCTAATTACCACTGCTGCTCGCTCTGCATGAGCCACCGTGACTGACATCAACCTTTGTACAGCACTTATGGACATATACTTATGTACAGAATGTGTGACGTACATGTACATGAACAGCTCATTCGAAATACTGTATTCACACTTTTGCCCGTATGAAATTCCAACACCAACAAATGGCATGGAAAAATATTTCATCAAAGAGTATGTTTGAAATTTAACTTTAAAATATACATTGACAAATCACAAAATCACGCCACTTTTTGCATCTTCCATATGCCTGTGGTTTTATTTCAATGAAATACCCGAATACTCAAATATTCTACCGACCTTTGGCTCGTGTTTTCAACCATGAGGGCGGTCAGTCATTTTTTGATGTCCGCAAAAAGTTATCCCCACCCTAGGCCGAAAAAACTGACCAGTCCCTTACATAGACGCTATCCTCGAGGATGGAACAAAACGCTTCAAATCACCATTCGACTATCCTCGCGCAGTCGAAATCACAAGTAAATGCAATTAACGAGCGACTCGTATTTCACTCAATTAAGTAGCCAATCAAACATCGAACGCAGCAAATTGACTTCCCACGTACAAGTCAATTACAAAGTAATTTGTACTCTGCTGAAATGGTTCTTTCGGATTTTATGTCAAATTAGTTTGAGGTCTGAAAGACAGGGTTGTGTCCGTCCCCTCGGGGGTTCGGGCGATGTGTAGGATATCAATCATGGTTTGTTGATTTGTATACATCACTTTACACATGTGTTGTATTTATTTCTTTAGTTACTTAATTAAGTCAATATTTTCAGATTCCAATGCATGAAAGCATAGTTAAAAACAACACCACAAGCCACACTGAGGGGAGAGTTTTTTCTTTAAATCAAAGTAGCTTGATCACGTGACACACTAGTAAACGCATCAATCAAAGTAACAGCAGAGCGCAGTCGCACAAATCGTTGAAGCGTTTTAAAGGTTGCATACAGGGTAGAATGCGCCTTGGGGACAGATACTCGGATTCTCTGACTTTTACAATACATTTTAATCTACTAGTTGTTAGTGTTGTTTTCGAAGCTCAGGGGTGAAATTTATTTTCACCGGCTTATTTTGTGAAAATTGAAAATTGTCAGTTTTGCTCCTAGATTTCCCCTTAGGCGGCCATTTTGTGACTTCAAGTGACGCTTATTATAGGGTAGGGTAATTTGTGCCAATTTTTGGTGACCCCTGATTTTTATTTCTGATTTCGAAAGGGAGTGGTTTAAAGTTTCGTTTCGGTAAGTTTATATATATATATATATATATATATATATATATATATATATATATATATATATATATATATATATATATATATATATATATATATATATATATATATATATATATATATATATATATGTGTGTGTGTGTGTGTGTGTGTGTGTGTGTGTGTGTGTGTGTGTGTGTGTGTGTGTATAAATATATATGTATATATGTATAGGATAAAGCCCGAGTACGAGGGCTCTTCTGGTATATAAAGTCCAACCCAACGATAAAATGTCGAGGCCGCAGGCCGAGACATTTTATCGTAGGGTTGGACTTTATATACCAGAAGAGCCCGAGTATCCGACTTAAAAACTATCGCCCCTAACTGATATATTTTCGTTTTCAATGTGTTTACGTCAACCGTCCCCTTTGTCAATGTAACATGTTTAGGATATGAATTAAAACTTTTATTTGTGAAATAGCCTTCCAATGTAATGGAACATCCTATAAATGCCCTAGGGCACATTATATAAATGCCCTAGGGCACATTATAGAAATGCCCTAGGGCACAGCAGGTTTTGTGTTGCAGTTTGTTTCCGCTGTGTTACCAAATTTGAATATTAAAACGTACCAGATGTCTACAGAATATGACATGTTCACTTTTGATTGGACAGTACTTTACTACGGCGCTGTCATTCGTTTCTGGAATTTGGTGACCAAGGCTTTACGAGTAAATAAAACACCCTGAATTGAGCACTCTGATTGGTCAATCAACAGTAGATAGTTTTTAAATATATATATATATATATATATATATATATATATATATATATATATATATATATATATATATAAAGACTACACGTTATGTGGTCAGAGGTACTATCTTATAGTTTTTTATGATATAGCGGGTTAGTGTTACATAATGGATAATGTATTGCCACATAGCGGAGTTAATTATAACATGCTAAGGTATCCAACAAACCACCATAAATAAATTGCCATGCCAGCAGACATTTATAATTGAAATATAACATAGCTCCGTTAGACACCCAGTGCAATGGATTCCTGGGTAACATCCTACTAATCGTTTGTGATATCTAATACACAGCAAGCTTAGAAGCGAGAAGTTTCGCTTCTACTGTCTGTACTAATATTCTTTTCCTGTTGCAGGAGCTGAAAACCCGATCATGGGGAGTAAAAACGGAGAGAGGACATAGGTCCCTCGAGTTTCCAATCGTTCTACAAAATAAAAAATAATGAAAATAATAATCTTAAAATCACATATTGCTCACTTCTGTCTGTCTGTCGTTACAGAAACAAGACTCGGCTTTCATTTTTTGAAACAAAAAAAAAATGAGCATAACGCCATGTGTCGCCTGTTCGATCGGGTTGATGTTGGGAATAATGGTGTCATCAACGCTGTCGTCCACATTCAGTGTTAAGGACAACCGTGTCAACACACAAACCAAGTCATTAATCGGTGAGGTTCTCCAGAAGAAAGGCCGTGAAAGGCAACGGAGAGAGGACATGGGTCTTTCGAGTTCTGAAGAGGGAAAAGACAGGTTATCAGAGCTGTATAAGGTGAGGCGTCATTTCTTGAGGCATATAACCATGTTCTGTGGATTGCCTGGAAATTTTTGGGAAGAACCAGCTAACAGACTAACAGCGACAGACTCAACGAGCCAGTAGCCGTAAATTTTGATGATTTTTCACTATTTTTGTTTTACTGTCAACTACAGTTTCTTGCCTTCTACTCCCCAAAACAGCATTCAGCTTGTCAACTCAGCGTGCACATGTGTAGACCAAATTGTTATTGTTGACAAGTGAATTTCAGTCCGGACTAGAACTCAAATGCAAACAATAAGAGTAGATTTTACACGTATAGAAGCTGTGTTAACAGGCTAAATTCTGGGCGTTTCAACATGCTTTAGGAGTAGAACAAGAGCTTCCAATTGACAAAACAAAAAATGGCGAAAACAATTCATTATAAGTTGAAGCTACTGGTCCTTAAACGGAGTGGGTCGTCGGACAGCTGGTCAAAGGTTGTACGGGAACCATACGACCAATGTGAACACTGTATGCAAGGTAAGTTGGCGATTCATGAAAGTTGAAACAAATTTGTCATAAATGACGTGATGCGTCTAGATATCGTGCATGCATTGTTCGTCACAAGGGCGCAGTTCCGACAATCTGCTCCCTTTACATGTAAATGGAAGAGCTATGTACATGAACTGTTGAAAGATATACCTAGCCAAGGAAGCAATTACAGCTGAAAATGAGAGATTTGAAATGAAAAGAAGAATGAGGCAACAGATATTACCTGATGCCTCAACTTTCAATTGTACCATGTGCGACATGAGCGAGATATTTATCAAGAATTGGACTCAACTGCCACAAAAGACACCGTTTAATAAATCATCTCTACATTACATATGGGAGTAATCAGTTTTATGTCCGGGTTGTCGGAAGAATTGCCTTGAGTAATCTATTCAGAAATTTTGAGCGCCCCCCCCCCCTCACGTGCCAGCTGTAAAGCAGTAGTAAAGACATTGAGGAGATCTAGAGGCGGTCTCTCCTCCTGACTCAGAAAATTGTGAAAATTTGCCTTGTAAAATAACGCCATTTTTTTCGATAATTACAAAAATTGTCACAGGTAAAAAGTTATGCGTAATCCCCTGTACTTTTATCATTTTTGAGTACCTCCTCTTACTGATCATTATTTTTGGAATATCTCACATTCTTCTGCCTCCCCCTTACGGGTTGTAAATAATGGCGGCTCCCAAAGTTCGTACAAGACTTGTCGGCAAAATCCTAAACTTCATCACTAAACATTTCGACACGATTTTGCGGTCAGAACACGAAACTTTATTTTACAAACACAGCATATATCGACAGCTACACCTAATAGGGCTTCAGTTTACAATTTGATTTGTTTTCTTTTGAAATTGTCGAAATATTCGATCTTTATTACACCTGAAGTGCACAAGTCATACGCCCCCTTAAAGCCTTATGTCCGCTGAAACACCGAAAAACACTTTTTCGGAGAGGGGGCGACCTCCTGACCTGCGGCTGAATGAAGTTTGCGTAGGCTTAGTGAACACTGAACGAATACAATGTTGGACGTTTAACAAAAAAAAAGCTCGACCGTCTCAAGTGTCTCATCAAAGTGGAAGTTCCGAGGAGCTCGCAATCAAAGAGAACTTACCATTTGCCTCCGACTTCACGCTCGAATTTGCACGCTCCCTTTTCAAGTATGGCGATACAACATACACAGAAAAGGAGAGACTAATGTACCGTACAGGAGCGTGGGTGGCGAGAACTTCAGTCTGGAGAAGCCTCTCGACACGACCGAGGGCAATTACAGTTGTTTACAGAATCGTTCGGTTTACAATACTCACCTAATTATCGAAATTAGAGAAGTGCACTTACGGCGGAGAATGCCGATGGGTTCTCATCGAAAGAGATAGCTTTTCCATCGCCTTTGATTTCTCTATTTTTCGAAAAGTTCAAACGAAACGGCGTAAACGCGATGACATTTTACACAGTAGCGACACGAGCTCTGAAAGGTGGGGACTGTAATTCTATCACACATAACTTTTCACAATAAGACTCAAAGGTCTGACGAGCGTCGTGTGCCTTTAATGAGTGGTCAGATATCAGCCAAAGTGACTCCGTGCAATGTGTATGGGGAGTTTTGCACCCACGTACTTCCAAACAAACATCATGATACCTGTAACACTCGGTAATGAAACACCTTGACGTACGCCCACCGCCTGGAAGATAACGGAAACAGCGAAAACACTCATACAAAACTAAAAAATTACGTCGATCCACGAGGGGAAGTAATGTGAGCATATTGATTTTTATTAATTAGCGGAAGGCCAATTAATAGAGGGGAGTTGAAAAGGGGAAGGCAGTGTCGTGAAATGAGTATTTCTAGATATATTTCACACAGACGTTGACTAAGAAAGATCAAGGAAACGCCATGGGACCGAAGAAATGTTAAAGTACAATTTTCATTGACTGTACGTTTTTCGTTTCCTTTGTACAACATCTGTTCTTTTATCAAAATCATATCGAAATACGCAGTCTTCAGCCTATCAGCGCAGCCTATATGTGTGTGTGTCATGCCGAATGTTGCTATTGACAACCGAGTTTCAGGGACTGGTCAGTTTATTCGGCTTGGGGGCGGTAGATTTGTGAGGTGTCACCCTGATTTTGATTTCAGTGATAAGGGGTCTCCGTGTTTCGGAAATGCTCAAGGGGGTGGGGTAAGTGTGTTTGTGATCGTAAGAAGCCGGCCCATAATCTCATAAAATGCATCATACTAGCCACGATTCAGTTGCGGTTTTCGGCGTCTTCGGGCGCCTTACGTTAACACATCAGAAATTTATATGAGATATCCAGATGTTTGAAAATTGGAAGTCTGTTTTGCAAAGTGTACTCACCATGGTGAAATCTGCAATATATATACAAAACATGAAAAAAACATGATCCTTGACTTTTTTCTATATCTGTGTATGAGAAACCTGTAA
Source organism: Ptychodera flava (assembly GCF_041260155.1). Taxonomy (NCBI): domain Eukaryota; kingdom Metazoa; phylum Hemichordata; class Enteropneusta; family Ptychoderidae; genus Ptychodera; species Ptychodera flava. The sequence goes on from NC_091934.1 coordinate 17,212,218, forward strand.
GCAACAGGAACTAATATTTCACAGTACATTGATACGGTCACATATATTACGAACAAGAAAAAGAAAGACTGTTCATATTTCATTGATGAACCTGAAAGGGGAAATTGTCTTTCTCCCTGAGTCAGCCTTCCAAGTGAAATGTGTTTTTTTTTCACGAGTAAAATGATGACTTACCAAAGGCGTTTCTTCTCATAGCTATGGTCTCAACGATGTAAGTAAGGCAGAGTTCTTTCAGTCATTTTGCACATCATATTCGGCTAAAACCCATGTAACACAAAATCCTTCACCGCTTTTTGCATCTTCCATCTGCCTATAATGCCATTTTAGTGAAATCCCCAAATATTCAATCTCATTGCAGTTGATCCAGTGTTTTTGTATCATCCATTGCAGATATTACCCACAGTAACATAACCTTGTATCAAATCTTACGAGGGTGAATTTGATGTTCTTGATTATTTTACATTTTTGCATGATTTTTTTGTGTGCTAAAACCTACATGATCCATATGACCTCATTTATCTACATGAGATAAATGTGTGTTTCATTTCTTTGTTACAACAGTGTGTGTATGTGTCTCTCTGTGTGTGTATATATATGTTTATTATATATACATATACATATACATATATATTACATATATATATATACATATACATACACACACACACACATATATATATATATATATATAGATATATATATATGTATGTATGTATGTATGTATGTATGTATGTATGTATGTATGTATGTATGTATGTATGTATGTATGTATGTATGTATGTATGTATGTATAACAACTTTTTTGTTGCCTTCTGCTCATTGGGGGTCACCCTATTTTCGAAAGCCGGTATAGGGACATTTTTTCCTTTGTTCGAACGGTCAGCAACGTTTTGTTTAGGAGAACTTATGCAGTGGTAAAGGAAGGGTTATATGTACTCAACGTCACTGGCTCACGTTGTTGAGCATGTATCTCTGGATTTACTGCTATATTGTACACTTTTTAACCTGTGTTGCCACCGTCAGATTAATCTAATAACTTGATTTTTTTTTTTGCCCGTACAGAGTTGTTTTATAAAAGAGCAGGGAAGGACATTTCTTTGTTTACTAAAGCTGCGGTATGGATGGGATCAGCATACTGTCAAGAGAGGACCAATCTCCCCGCTGGTGGATGACACCGTAGTTCCGTTCTTTCCATCCTACCAGGATAACGTTCTGTCTCACGCTGCTCATGAAAGATCGTCTTGCTCGGGTTCGAAACAACTGATCTACGACACGTTGTTCAATCCGCCCGAGAACACACCGCCGAGTTTGGACGCCATGCAGGATATCCCGTTCGGAATTCTGACTCCGCCGCCGTCTATCAACGGGCACATCTTCGGTGACGACATCATCGACGGCGAAGACCCCGGGATGGAACCAAGCAGATTACAGTCACCCGATGGTAAAGAGGGTCTCTTCCGTGACAAATTGTCAAAGTCCCATCCGTATCTTCCTCCAGGATTGCATCAGGATTTCAAACCGAGCGGACTTCTACCATTGGTAAGTGTTCTTTAGCTGTAGGGCATTTGTATGAGAGGTGAGACAGAACGATCTTGGAAGGTCTGCCATCACTTTTCCAATGGGGAGAATAACCGAATGGGGATATAGAATATATCTTTCCCAACTTCAAGAATCTGCGTACTTGTTTCGGAGAGCATGCGCACTTTCTTTCAAGACCTCCACGACTTGTTCATTTTCACTTTCTGCCTTTTGTATAGGTAACGACAAACTTTATTCCGCGTCCCACAGATCGCTCCATCTCCCCTTTTGACCATACCGTACAAAAGACGTTTTCGCGTTGCCTTTTTGACCGCTAAAATCAGAGAGTGATAGCATATTTCACAGTGATATTTGGCGGGACGATTCCGAACCGACAAGGCGCCCTTTTCCGATAAAAGTTACGCTCCTGGCCAATCAGCTCTAAGAAAGTATTAAAGTTAGAGAGCTTACGTCATACCCCTCAAAATTACGAGAGAGAGAGAGAGAGAGAGAGAGAGAGAGAGAGAGAGAGAGAGAGAGAGAGAGAGAGAGAGAGAGAGAGAGAGAGAGAGAATCAGACGGCACACAAATTGTTCAATGAGAGAAGCCTTTCATGGGTATGTACTGCTGATTAAATGACTTGTTTCTCACTCCTCCGTCCAGCAAACGGTCACGATAGAAGGCTACAACCCCAAAGAAACAAACCAACCTTTCTTCTTCGAAAGAATACACGTATCCCCCATGGTAGATGTCTACACAATCCTGACGGAAGCTAACTTCATCTGGATGGCGGAGCACGCCCCTGACTCTTTAGAGGAAATCAGGAGGGTTGTTGACAAAGAGAAAGATTGTGTCAAACTGGAAGAATTCGCCGGGATAAGCGCTGACGAAGATTTCGAGTGGAATATAGTGGTATTGGACCAGCATGGACGGGTGAGTTTCAAACTGGCTCGAAGCTCCATTCTATTATCATAGCTGTTGGTTGCAGTGAACCTCTGTCTATCTCTTGAACCGTGAATTGTGTGTGTGTCCATGACGACAGGCAATGACCTTGTCGTGAGTGTAATGTATACAAAGTGCATCTGCAGAAAGAAATTGTCTCAGTAATGAATAGGGCGTCGACGACGATGATGACGACACTGATGATGGTGGTGATAATAATCAAGTTCAAAAACAAAGAAAAGACAACTATTTGCCATTTATTGCGGTGATAACATATGATCGAAACTGCACTTAGCTGTGTTATTTTAGTTTCAAACGGAAAGTCTAGGTTCTATCCGTCATTTCGTATCCAAAAAAGATCATAATTTTTACAAGAAACGACAGATAGATCCTAGTAAGCTTCAAGTACCAAACTATCCTGGACGTGAACAGAATAAAACCTTGACTAAAACGAACATATATCACCATGTTTCATACTCTTTATACAATGCAAGATATATAAGAGGTACTTGAATATTCCATACTGGTTAAAAATCAGTAAAGCATAAAATTTGAATACCGAAAAAATGCTCATTAATGTAATTTGCATGTATGAATATTAATTCACCTCGCATGCATGTTGCTTAAGTTTACTAATACTAGTATGATCGGGGGACTTTACGTATAAACATATGTAAAGAATAAACAATCTGAGAATGTAAAAGCGACAAAATGACGTATTGCTCTTTTCTCGTCCACTAGGAGCTGCAGAACGATGCATGTTTACCACCTATTGGCGAACACGTGCTGCCTGGTTACACTATAAAAGTGATCTACCAACCCAAGTGATTACCAGACTTATCTGTCGGCTGAGGAGCCACGATAAAAAACAACAACACAACAACCCTTCTGTATTGATATTTGCTTTCATTGTATCGGTGAATGACTTCTTTTCTAACTTTCAGTCTTGTTTTCTTCACTCAAAAACGAAAAACTATCTCATCGAAAACTGTATGCAGTTGTTCAGTCGATGTGTACATTATTTTCGAAACACTTGGCATCGCTTCTTGCCTTGAACGTAAATGTATCTATCGTTTGGAGATTTGGTAAAGTTTTATGTCTTTACTTCCACTTGTCCGTTGTATGTTTGTAGACCAGAGATTACCCTAGCAAAGTCCGTCACTCTCTAGCTCTGCTTCATCTTATAAACGTTACCTGGCCAGTGAGGGCGAACTTCAGCTTGTCCGACATACACCTACATGGCGGTCAATACGCACATCTCATAGGGGTCTCCACGGATAAAAAGATGTCTACCTGAGCTTTCTGAAAGGCCAGTGGTGGTCTTGGGTGCATCCATTGGAAAGTGGTTTCAATCAAAGAAATGAGAACGTGTTACACCATGAAAATCGCAACTTACAGTTATTTAGTCCAAACTTGGAGATCGATAGATGTACATGTGATCGAAGACTTTATACCGCCCCCTCACAATGCTCGTACGTACTTAACAAACGACAGGTGATTTGTTCAACTTCACGGTTCGTTTCAGATTGATATGTGAGTCTTCAGCTCTCACAACTATTTGTACTCTGCTGTGTTTACTGCCAACATATCGTTTGACAAATTATTTGGTATATGCTTCAAAATGGGTTTGTTATGCGTTCACGATACTAGTAAGTTACTTCAGTGTTCGATCCCGCCAACTCCCATAAATACCTTCACTTTGGACGAAAATTGCCAACAAATTTCTCGGGCGAAAATACTGCCGAGTTAAACTTCCCTACATTTTGTTATGTCACTAAAAAGTAGTCAGGACAGATTCTGATTTCGTTGAGCTCAAAAGTTACTGATACATATACTCTCAATAGAAATCGCTTAGGGGGGATACTAGTTATAGCCTGTTCCGATGGGTGCACTCTCTGGGAAAATGGACACCCATGCGTGTTACCGAAATCACGGAAAAGGGGGAGTTTTTTGTTCATCATGTAGGACGTGTAAACACAAAAAGGGGTACATTTTGCAAAAGCTTAACCATTAAAGGATTAGAATACCACTTTAAAATCTGGTAAATGATTTCCTTAGATGTACAGCCATGTAAGCGCCGAACTGAAAATTAGATTTTTAACGATGACGTCATCAGGAACACTCTCTTCCAAAACGTTATCAGTTGCTCAAGACAGTAATGGAGGTAAGCTGGTACAGACAACAACAGTAGACTACATTGATGTATCAAGACAATCTCATTGCTCTATTCAACATCGACATGGTTGTAACTGTATCTGCAATTATCTTACCCACTCCTAGATTTCATAAATTAGGGGGTATTTTCTGGTTTATTTTTTCCTTTTGTTTAGTTTAGTACAAGAGAATAAATTTACCAATATTTGACATTGAAAATGGATGGCATATCTGTGTTAACTCAGTGGGGAAAAATGAAATTTTCCGATTTTCACAAAAAGAAGACGGTGAAGATTTCATTTACTTCAAGAGTTATTGTGCATATTTGAGAGTCCCATCCCACGATCCTACCATAAATGGGCATCCACACTATTTTTCTCGCATGAGAAATGTGCTCACAACAGAACGTCTCAGATCTGATTTAATTCCCTGAATTTGTAGTCACTGATCACTGCACAGACGTTTAACATTTGTATCAGTTTTAAAAACAAAACAAAACAGAAAGACTTAGAGGGGCAGGGTTTTAATAAGCTCCACCTCTAACAAAATTGATTAATGGGACTCAATTTCCAAAGAAGAACAAAGAACTGACATTACCTAACTAGTCGATGTCAACAAGCTTTATCGTGAGAGCAAAAGACCGGATTTTTCAGTTCATGTATATTTACTATGCTGATACAACCTGTACAACACACAAACAAATATAAAACGAAATGTAATAAAAGACAGACAAAAATAGTAATAGGTAGTTTTCAACTCATGAATTATCTGACCAAACCCAAAACAGCTAAAGTGCTAGTAGCTATGCCTTTTGATGATTTTATTTCGTTCTATTTAATTTCAACTACAGTTTCTTGTTCTATTTCCAAAGCATACTGAGGTGTACTGTACATGGTCATTGTTGATGAATTCTGGTTCAGACCAGAATTCAAATGTAAACAATAACAGTGCATTCACACAACATTATAGAAACTTCAACTCTGTTCAAAGTAACTGTAAACCACTGTCTTTCAAAATCAAAATAAAACCCACTGATCACCATGCAAATGTTTGTACCCAAGACAAGAATGACCTGAAATTTATTGATACTTCAAAATGGATGTTATTCCTATTTTAAGTCTATTTAGGGAAATTAAACTTTCAATTTTCACAGAGACACTCAAAGAAAACTTCACTTCACAAGCTTCAGAATTTCTCAGAAACATAAATACCAGCAAAAAATTGTAAAATATTTGAGAGGCCAAATATCTGTCCTACGGGAGCACCCTATGCCCTGAAAAGGCCAGTAGCTGTAATTTCTAATTTTTTCACAAATTTTGTTCTTCATGTCAACTGCAGTTCCTTGTTCTACTTCCCAAAGCATGTTGAGATACACGGTATTCAGCTTGTCAACTCAGCCTGTGAATGTGTAGACATCGTTATTGTTGATAAGTGAATTCTGGTCCGGACTGGAATTCAAATGTAAACAATAACGGTGCATTTTATACCCATAAACTGTGTTGACAAGCTAAATAGTCGGCGTTTCAATGTGCTCCGGGGAGTAGAAAAGGAAAACATACTTCAAAATAAAATAAAAATAGTGAAACATTCACCAAAAGTTTCAGTTTCTGGCCCTACAAAGTTAAACGGAAGTTCATGAAAATATCCGAGAATCCAACACTTCCTGTGTTTGAATTTTTGACTATAAACAATATTCATTTGTAATATTCCCTCTTGTGAGTTTATAATCAGTTGTTTTCACTCACAAACTGAAAATTTTTGTGGAAGCTGCACAGAATCAAATAAAAGACACCGTGAACATACGAAAAGATATATCTCTTCAGATTTCATCTTTAATATCAATGTTTTGTAAAATGAAATACCAAAGTATACACGTGATTGTATGAGACTCATGTCTTGTGCATGCTCAAATGATTTAAAGCACTTTATGTTCAAGCTGTAGCCAGCGAAGCTTTTCTATAGGACAGTTACATATACATACCACACGATGAGTTGTGTAACTCCAAGGTCCTGAAAATGACCTTCCTTCTCAGGATTCCGGGAGATGCTATTTCCTGTTGATTCCTGTGATTTCCTGTACCAGGAAATACAAATGCCCTTGTGTAGGTTACCATTCCAGACCTACGTTTCTAAGGAATATTTTCATCCATCTGGCGGGTGTTGCTATACTGCTGCGTGACTGGGCTTGGAATGCAAGGTAGAAGGACTAACACCACGTCAGCATCTATTACCAGCTGAAAGGGACTACTCCAGGCTTCGTTAAGCAAGTATAGAAACTTCATTTTCCATAAGTTGCGTTAAGTTGATCCATAAGTTTAGCGGTGAATATATAAGGAATGCCTTTGTGACATTCTGTCTGGAAAAACTAGGCGCCTTAAACAAAATTATTTATATGTCGTCTGCAGATGGGTAGGATTTCTCACAAAATGATGAATAAACAAACACTGTGTTTAAGGTATTACGAATCAAAAATAGCTATTTTCTTTACCCAAAAATTAGGGTGTATTTTCATTGTGCTTGATTTCTGTGTTTGTATTTTTACCTGGCAGGATGGCAGGTTGCATGAAAATTCAAGGACAGCAAACAAAAATTTTCATTAAAGGTGCCTTAGGGTGTTATCAATGCCCTACATTTGTATTGAGTGATATTGGTGGTGTATTATGAAAAGTTTGATTTTTGATGACCTTAAGTGAACTCTAAATGACCCCTATCTTCTGCTACACCAACAAATGACACACAAGTTTTTTTTTCTTTCTTTGGCATTATTTGTTGATGCATGTGGCAATTGGAACTCAAATAATGGCAAGCTCAATTCCTGGAACTATGAACTTTGCACATTATCAATCGCCGGTACATTTCTTGGATTACAAAACTAGTTCTCACATATAGAATCAGACAGACAGGACAAATTTGAAACAGAAATGTTTATTGAAAGATATGTTTGATTAAAATTGCAAAAAATAAATAAACAAGTAAAAATGCTTCCTCTCTTCTGATATCTCAGTGACTTGATGGCACAACTTTTGACCAATTTCAAAGTCATGTTCACAACACAACCTGTCTGTGTTGATATTACGGTAGTACGCACCTTGACTGAAAGATTTAAACTTTTGCTCAAACTTTCTGTAAAGAAACTTTAATTGCTTCCTTTTAAAATCGAGAATTATTTTGGAAGTAGAGAAACAAATTACGTTATCTTCAAAGACATTTGAAATTCAAAATGGCAGCCATCCTTGTGTTAACTCTATGGGGAACACTAAATTTTGGATTTTCACAAAAATAAGCTGGTGAAAACTTTATTTACTCTATTATCTTCAAAACGACCCCCATAACTGCTAGACAATGAAATCACTATAAAAGTTTAGAGTCAAAATGTCTGTCCTTGAGGTGCATTCTAAGCTGAAGAGGCATGATGAAAAAAACAATTTGTCTGTGTTGATACTGGACCAGAACAATCTTTTTCACCAATTTTCCCTGTACACATAATAAATAACTCTTTTGAAAGCAATGACACTTTACCAATAGTGGTAACTGGGTAGTTTTTAATTGTCAAACTTGTGCAAGACTTTGTACAATGGCTGGTCTGACAATGCAAATGATTTGATCAAGGCTACATCATTTCACATATAGAACAACTGAGTCTGGTATGAACTACTGACAGTGCTCCATCTAACCTTTGACCCAGTGAAACATTTTTTAGTTTGGTGCCTTCTTGCTTTAACAATTGAAGGGGAGGCTGTATACTGAGTGAAGGAATGATGGAACAGGTGAACTGGGCCCATGTGATAAATCTTTTTCCGACGGCATTTCCCCTAGCAAATATTCCATTTCACTTGGTATATCTAGAGGTACATCTTCGCCAACTACATCTGTTATACACAGAAAATCTCCATCAAATTCTTCTTAATTTCACTTGAAAACAAATATTCTTTTGCTGTGCTACTTTCATTAAACATGTGAACAATTTCTGTTCTCTTTTACTTGATGCTGTAATTACAGTAATCTTCTACAGGATATTCTTCTTATCCATTGATATTCGGTACCAAAGCTTGACGTTGTTTGCTCATGAATGTGATGTTATCATACATATCATAGCAAGCAGGGTAATTAGTTCAGTGTACAGGATACAGAACTGGTACAATTCCATGCATCTGTCAAGGACTGCGTGGTCAGGTACAAAGTCAATGTGCCGCGTTGCCATTCATACAACTGCTTGTGAAGGGGTGTACAGGTCTACATTAATGGACACTATGTGGGGTCCTGGTACCATGGCCAGACCCAATACTCTGGGGTCCTCTTTCTCTTCACTGTCTGTTGGAGGTGAAAGAGAAAACGGAAGTTAGGGGTTACGGAAAGCACTGGGAACACAGAAAAGTGTTACAGACAATGGTTCTGGAAAAAAAGGAGTTTCGGTATTAGGACAAAGTCTGATGTAACTTTGTTTAAAGCTTTGCCTTCCCATACCAAAGATGGATACTTCAAACAAGGGGATAACTTTTAAAGAAAACGTGGAATCACAACGCGTTCCAATTTTTTGTTTAATTTGAGGGAGTTACAGTTACAAAAGTGCTGCAAAATAAAATGTGAATAGCAAATTATGTAGGACATGGACAATGAAATGACTGCAACTGACAAATTATCAAAACTGCCTTTTTTGAACTGGTGACAATGTTAATTTTATTCTTGGACAACAATAAACATGTGGACGTTTCTTCCTCATGGTCAGAGATTATGGTGCATGAAACTTGCATCCCTTGAAGAGAGTCAGTCAACATTGATGGCCCTCAACAAAATCTAGGACATTAACCCCTGGATACTGACACACTAGTATCTCATCCTAAAATCCTAACAATGTTTTGTCAGGGTGGTAAGCAGGTAAATGTGACCAGGGTCCCGTAGTCATTTTACTAGGGTTTCCCTTGATACAGTAATGCAATCAGATATGGGGACAGCAAAAAAAATATTTACCGGGACACCCAAATCATTTATCAAAGTTCCCCAACCTTAGCAAAAACACTGTCTAACCCTAGGCTTCAATGATAGGTTGTAGATGTCTAGGGGTGACTGTCCTCATACCCCTAAATGCCACATAAACAGAACCATCTCTTTGGGACAGGTTAAACCATACACAGTAGAGGGAGGTTAAAAAGAAACTATGGGTTAACCTCACCTGGTGGGTTGACATATTCTTCACAAGATCCAAGAATGACATTTCTGTCTTTGTCCGTACAGAGGAAAGTTCCAATCAAGGTACGACCATCTGTCATGCAGATTTTCATCCTCTTATTCAACCAACCATGTAACTTCTTCCTGCCTTCAGAGTTCATACTGGTACTTTCTGTGTCGACAGATCCCTGTAGGGAGAGTAAAAATATTGTGATTTCCACTACTGTGATGTATATAATAGCTAATCATCATAATTAGAGGTTATGGACGGGAATTTCCTGGCAGATACAAAATTTCTATGGGGAATATTAGCATAATTTGAGGAAATAATCACTGAAACAGGAGTTGATCACCAACATGAATATTCTTACATGTGCTATCAAATACCACAACGGCATCTTTATCCCATTAAAACATGGCAAATTAAAATGGTTGGATGCAGGTGTTAGATCTCTTCCTACCTCCATGATCTAATGCAGTGTTGAGAGAGGGGATACAATACTATAGGCAAATTGAGGGGTACCATAGTTCTTCTGGAACATGTAATGGGAGACCATAACGCCGGGAACACACAGCATCGTACGCAGCACACTAGCCCTGCGTACTAGGTCTGTGTGTTCCCGGCGTTACGCGGCCTGTGGTGGAGGCCGTATAACGCCGGGAACACACAGACCTGTACGCAGGGCTAGAGTTACGAGTGGTTCGACAGCGGCCGCCGCGTAGTATGCATAGAGGAGCTTCAAAATTGTCTGGTAAAATAGTGACTTTTCGGGTTTGGTATTAAGGTTAAAACACAACAAACGGAGCAGCTCGACATTACTTACGAGATTGTCGTCAGCCATATTCTTGTATCACTTCCGTTTGATCGCTTGCTTGTATTTCCTCCACTGTGATATATTGCACTCGCTTATTTTCTTTCCAAGAGTAACAAAAGTCTCACCAATGTAAGAATTTAAGTATAACATTAATCAATTGAATTGTTTATGATTTAACTTGATTCAAAAGGAAAATAGGAAGAAAATAAACTCATGTAAAATTTTGATAAGGTTAAAGGTTCCACATCCGGGGCTTTCCTTGTGTGTTAGCAACAAGCGCTCAGTGACAGTGTGAGCTGAGAGACTGCCATTACTGTTGTATCGGTGAAGACAACACTAACTTATATTGGGAGATCGTCGTGAAGCACAAGATGCGGCCCAAGTATTACACGCCAAACGAAGTTGCTGTTCACAATACTCTCAAAGACTGCTGGGTTTCCTTCCTTGGCAAAGTTTATGATCTTACGCCGCTATGCGAGAAACATCAAGGTATGGACTGGACCCTCTGCCAACTGTAACTTGCAAACAACAAGCTCTCAGATGAAATCTTCTCTTTGGAGAATAAGTAGTGAAAGCGAACTGCTAAATATTGCAGCATTTTTGTCCGAAATTCTAGATTCATAAGCCCGTTTATTCACACAGTGCTGAGTAATTTACGTGAAAAGGCAATAATAGTTGGCGAACTAGCCAAATTATTGATTCTGGCCATTGTGCTACATGGTGCAATAATACAGGCAATGCCAAAGGCAGTTTAAATAATTGAATTTTGATTCAACATAGGGTCAATATTTTGTAAAAAGTGAGTTTACGATACCATTGCAACTTTACTGGGATGGATGTCAAGGCGTATCAATATGTAGTGTAACAGCAATAAACCAACATTGGTCCCTGATTGTCATTGAACTCTGCATCTTATAGAGCAGACTGCATCATACAATGTGTTCAAAATGGTCTACATTACTTTATAAGGGAAGCTGCAGCATTCAGTAGTGTCCATAATTTTCACAAAGAAAACATAGCACCAGTCATCACAGTGTGAGAAAACTGTTTGTCACATTACACCAGTTTGATTATGGTCATTTTAATAGCATTGTAAAATCCAATATATTGAGAGTGATTCATGCATTTTCTCTCAACAGGTGATGTTTTACTTAAACCCATCGTAGCATCAGCCGGCAAGGACATTTCACATTGGTTTGATCCAAAGATAAAAGATGTGAGTAGAGTTTTTTTTCAGACACTGACCCCCACAATCATGAAAACAATAGGATAGGATCTCTCTGCGTGGAGAAAACTCACTTTTCTTCTCTCCTACAATCATTAACTGTAAATGGATTAATTGGGAAAACATCTGAATTATTGTGCAGATTATCACTATTAATGTTGTGATAATACCTGTGAATTGATAACAGCCCAACTTTGTTGAAAGCAAGAAAAAGATTAATGGAAACAAAATTTATGTAAATTTTGATTGAATTTTAAAGAGATATTCACTGTTGTTCATGTGAGTGTACAAGATTTATAAAAGGTTTTGGAAAGAGGATGCACTTCAGGAGAGATGTTTCGGTTCATACATTGTACAATTTGGTCAAATCGGGTTTGACAGGACAGTGAGTTAGAAGATCTTATATGAAATTGTATTTCAAAGTTAGACTTGCCACTGACAATGCCATAGATTCTGGTTGTCCAATACAACAGATGCACTTTGATTTCAAGGAACTGACAGAGCAGCATTTCATGTATCTAGATTGTTTTCGTAGTCAAGCTACAGCATCCAGTATGAATTCTGTCATGTATTCATCATAGGCATAAAACAATAATATGATTTTAAACCTATGATACAGAAAGCATGATTCTAGTACCAAATACTTTACTTGTACAGACCTAAGACTCCATGCAATTGCTGGGCCTGGTGACAGCCTTCTATCCTAACAGATTCAATGTGCAAGATTGTACTGCATCACCAGATACAAGCCATAGATCTGCACACTCTCAATGGACGCAAACTAACTATACACATTAATACTGTAAGATAATCTTTGTGGAGGAGTGCTGCATATTTAGCCTGCCCTGCGGCAAGTAATACAGATTTTTTGTGCATATCAGTGACTGAAAATTACGCACACAGCTTTATGCCATATCTGTGCAATGGTATGGTCTTGCTCCTGAAGAAATCAGTTTTCTCTCATTAAAAGGCCAGTAACTGTAACTTTTGATGACTTTTCCACTATTTTTGTTTTGCATGTCAACTGCAAGGTCATGTTCTACTCCCAAAAGCATTTGAAACATCCACTATTTTTCAGCTTGTCAACACAGCGTGTATACTGTACAAAGTGCACTGGTATTGGTTATATGAATTCTCTTTCAGACTAAATTCACATGTCAACAATACAAAAATGCAGTTTACACATATACTGGCTTAGTTGACAACATGCTTTTGGGGACAGAACAAGAAACTTTGGCTGACATTTAAAACAAAAATAGTGAAAAAAGTTAGTTACTGGCCCTTTAAGAACTCAACGACTTTTCAGTCAAAATATGAACTGTTTGACTCTATCTTTCTTTCCAATATTCCACAGATTCGTACCCACATCGATCCAACGACAGGATGTAAGATAGCCTACACCCCACACAGCAGGTTCCTTCACATTCCGCCACCCTGCCCGAGGACAGACTGGGCTAATGACTTTGGCAGGCCATGGTGGAAAGACGAGGGTTACAATGTAGGGATCCTTTCAAAGAAGACAAGATTCATCAAAATAATCAACACACTGACGTCACAGGAACAAGTTATTGAGGTATTTTTGTATTTCAACCCTTTTACCACAATGGTTTGACCCAAATGTATTGTCTAAGAGGTGACTATGGATCTCTATACTAGGAAATGGGGATGAACAGCTTAAAACCAATACCAAATACCAAAGTATGATGTGGCCTTCATTTTTCTGCAGTAAATTTTGGCTTTTTAAATGACTCTACATAGCATTTACCCTGTTTGGCAAGACCGAAGAATACTCAGCCCACAACTAACGATTCTAGGGGGCCCTAAACTTAATAGTTATACGTGGCTTAAGGTAGATTGTGCCTGGAAAGTCAAAGACTTAAACTTTTGCTCAAATTTCCGGAATGAAACTTGTAACCACTCTCTTACCAAATCAGCGATAAAAATTGGGGGCCATCATGCAAACTGTGGAACTACCGAAACAAATTACCCAACATTTTGCAATATTTGAAATTCAGAATGGCCACCATTCCTGTGTTAACCCTATGGGGAAAAATTAAATTTTGGATTTTCGAAAAACTAAGCTATTGAGTTTTTCTTTCTCCAAGAGCTTTAAAATGAGCCCCCACAAGTGATAGATCAGAAAAGAATTTTAGAAATTTGAGAGTCTGAATATCTGTCCCCGAGGCGTGTTCTACCTTAAAATGGCGAACTTGCTCACACTTTCCTCAAGTTGTCTTCAAACCAATCTCTTTTGTTATTGAAAATAAAAAAAATCAGAGTGGATTTGCAAATTTTTGGATTAGAGAAACAAATCATCTAAAATTTTTTGACATATATAAATTCAAACTTGCCATCCAGCCCTATGTTTAACCCTTTGAGCGCCAAAGTCAATTTTAGCTGCACAGATTTTTACCAAAATTTTGATACGAAACTAGCCAATGGAATGTTATGGCCGTTTGGTCCAAAAATATCACAACATTAACAGAAAAATTCATAAAAATTGGTAAAATGTTGCACTAGAATTTTGGCGGAAAAAAACTACAGCAGGCAAAGGGTTAACCCTATAGGGATAACATTGGAATTTCAATTTTACACTAAAGGTTACGTAATGAGTGCACACAGGCAGAATGGTAGCAATGTATCATAAACATTTTAGAGTTTTGATATCTGTCACTGAATTGTATTCTGAAAATCAATTAAAGGGCATAAAAATTTAATACTGTAGAAAAGTAGATTTTGTGATGCAAGATTGATTCCTTAGAGAAAATTTCTGTGTTCTTGTAGGTTTGTTCAGAAGAAATAATGACAGAAATCCTGGACAGATATTTGAAATACAATGCACATGCTGACAGTTACACCTGGAAGTACGACGGCGTCAATCTGGACATGCAAAAGACCTTGGACGAGAATGGCGTCGGCGACGAAGATGAAGAATTCTACAAACTCAGCATGAATGATGATGAATTCTTGCCTGCCATTCATTTGTATTTCAATGATGACCTCACAGAGGCATGAAAACTGACCTCTGAACTTTCACCTTTTACAGAGACTATATACACATTGATGTTACTGTCTGTGGATATTGTCACACCGTACCACTTCTGTTGACCCCCCTTAAATATGTGACAAGTGCTGGAAAATCACACTAAGTACTTCACCCATTTTTATTATGGCGATGTCCTGTCTGTTGTAAATATCATTTCTCATGTGTCATAAACAGCATGTAGAAAGCTATTGCAGTTCTTAGCAGAAATATAACTTTTAGAACTTTATCCAAATCTTATTCAATCCAAACACAAAAGCATTTATGTGTTTTAGTGTAATTTTGTATGAAATAAAAATTCATGTACATGTACAGGTTTTCTTGTTCCCTGATTTTATTAAAGCAATAAACCACTGATATATATGTGTATTTGGATCCGGTATTTTCTCTGTTTTGAAAAACATAGCAGGCTTCTCTACGACGGGGGATTTTGAGGGGTGGTCTACCCCTGTTTTGCCAGCAATCTATTCGTATACCATACACAAGAATACAATTTCACAACAATAGGATATGAAAACTATAAATTGTTATGTATTTTGGGCACCCTGCTCATGTCTTTAAAAATAGGTATTTACAGGATGTTATCGTTAAACATAATGAAGGAAAAGGTAATGTCAAATATTGGGCTTGGAAAAAAAGACAATTCTATAACAACAAATTTAATATCAGCCTACACTGTAAAAGGAAAGGTTGTCTAGGAACTGGAGCAGTGTTTAAATTGTTACACTTTTTCTGTCTTCACACTGGTCAACTCCAGTCTGAGAAATGACTTTTCAGATTAGAACAAAATCAAAGGCAACTCAAGTTCTTATAAAATTGACTTTTATTAAATTTGTTTATACTGATGAAATTTTGACAAAATACAAAACAATTATTTTCTTACTTAGCTTTTGAATGGTAATTACATTTCTACCAGATTTGTGGGGGGAAAACAGAAAGATGGAAAAAATTGACATATTTCACAACAAGATTGGGAATTCAGTCACTGGTATATTCAAATGCTAATGGAGCTTGAGGTTATATTGAAAAGTATACACAAGGTATAATGATGCTCAACCCTTGTCAGTGAGGTTTCTTGCGGTCTGGTCTGGAGCAACTCTCATAGGAAGTCACGCAGGCAGACCAAGAAGAACAACATTATACATGTGACATGGGATAAATAAAAGCACTATGACAAAGTCAGTATGATTTTGTAACTTATTTTGATTCCAATATTTCTTGTACCAGTGAAATGTTGACACCTGTTTCACATGTGTGTGGGACTTTTTATGAAAATTGCATTCTGGGAGAGAAAGCATGGAGCTTGTGAGAGGGGACATGAAAGACTGATTAGTATTCTGAGTGCACTTTGTACCCTTATACAGTCAAATTCTCTGGTACACAGCCTTCTGTTTTCTATTGCAAAGTTGTGTCTTTCTGGAGAAAATGGGAAATAGCGGAGTACTACATACTAACAACTCTCATCAGTGTCACTACTGGCAGTACAAAATTTCTCTATATACAGACAGAAATTCAACCCCTAAATACACTGATGTGCACTACAAATGCCCTTTATCACAAAAATACCAATTCATCTTATTGACAATGGAGGACTTCACATGCCTTGGTACACCACAATAACACAAGCACATGGCTTAGTAGAACCACCCCGACAACTAGACTTGAAGATCCATCGCTCAGGGCGCTCCCTACGCTCCCACCTCTTACAAGCACCCTCAAGCGACGGATCTTCCAGTCTACCCGACTACATACCCACCAACCAATACACATGCGAGTTGATTGAAACAATTTATGCTTGGATATAACGGAAGGATATGACATTTTGAACTTACTGATCAATGGCATGTTTTTTGATGGAGAAGAAATCTTGGTGGTGAGATTGAGACTATCAAGCAACTGAATAAAAAAAGGTACTAGGTCCCGTGGCAACCTTCAATTTCATCAGAGTTGTCAGAATGGAAGCGAACACAGCTCTCACAAATGTATGTTTTAACAGAAGATATAGCTAGACCTTCCACATTTGTACAATGCCAACTTGCAAAAATTACATTTTCTTCAAGCTTGTAGGCAATGATAAGCTTTATACACAAAATAATGATTGCATGGTTTCGACGTTGGGGGCGCACTCTCAAATAGGACTGAAATGAGCAGTGTCAAAGGAGGGTGAAAAACCAGTTTCAATAGGGTTGAGTTTGCTGCCTACAGTATCAGTATTAAAGCTTTTGTTTTGGAAAGACCTGTGAGTTAATATTTACATCGAGCTCCTGTTGTTGAGGGGAGACATTCCATCAATATCTTGGGGCAGTGATCGAATGACTTTTCTCAATCTTGATGTAAATTTTAACTTTCCATGTCAATATCAAATATTCAAAATTATCCCACAATTGCTGTACAATTATTGAAGCAGCATATTTCTTTATGTGGCACACTTGTTGTTCAATACGTGTATGTATCTCATTCAAACTTTGCAAGTCCTTCTTTGCTTTTGAATTTTTTAACCCTTTCACAGCCATGGTTTGGCCCCAACTCATTGTTTCTGTGGTGATTGTGGACCTGTTGACATGGAAATGGGGGCAAACAGGTTGAAAACCAGTTGAAACAAATTGCTTTTTTGTAAATCTTGTCCGGACTTTGAGCGTCTTGTAGGAAGTGTACGCATCCTTTTATTGTGAGCAATCTGAAGAATGCCACTCCACCGAAATACATTGAAGATGAGATGCTTGTACCATGAGCTAAAATTGTCACACCTTGGATTTTCACATCCAATCAGTGCTCAGGAGACATGGGCATATCGAAGGTACAATGGGATTCTATGTAACAGATGGAATAATTGGAAGCTATACTGCTACTTTTCATACTCCCTAGCCTACCAAAAATCCATAATTTCTGTAACGGGGTAGGACTGCAGCAAAACACTTGCCCTGTGAACATTAAAGTCACTTGGAAATGTTGTAAGTACGGCCCTAATCACGGAATGACTTTGAACCTCTCACTAATAATAATAAAGTACAGGACATTATGAAGGTTTACAGAAATCTTAGAAAAGCTGGGAAATATCTAAGCATGCTGAAAACATAAAGAAATCCCCCAAATAAAAGTTTGTAATGGTTTAAACTTAGGACAACTTAGTGCATACTATTAGAAAATTCTGTTAACGAAAGGGAAACAGGTAAATCGACAGTGTGACTCTTATTTTGGCTGGTTTCAGCTTTTGTAAACTTTGTCTTTGACCTCTTCAACAATGTTAAAGCATTTACAGTCAAGAAGTGTGAAGTACTCAAAATATGGCAAAAAAAAAATAATACTATGCGAAAAAAAAAGCTCTCCTCTGAACAAAATATTTACTTGTCTTGAAATCAGCTACCTCTATCTACCTGCCCCCTCGCCCCCCTCTACCAGGGCCTCTACTGGGAGGTCCCATTCCTCTCATTCCTCTGCCCCCTCTCATCATTCCTCCTCTACCTCTACTTCTGTCACTTGGACCACCTCTTCCTCCTCCTCCTCCCCTTGCTCTGGGATCTCGACCCATATCACTCCTTCCACCTGGCACAAATACCCTCGCTGAGGGATTTGGGAAATCTGGATGGCCGTCTTCGTCCTCGTATCTTCCGTGTTTGGCTCCTCTTTGTGGCGGCGGAGGCAGTGACATACCCTCGCGATTCCGCAGGCGAGGATCACCGTGGTTTCCGTGGCCCTCACTCCCCGGGCCCTCCTCCCACGGCCGTTTCTGGTGCGGCGGGGGAGGAAGTCGGGGCAGATCTAGAAGCGAGGGTGGTTTGTTGCCAGAGTCCGTTTGCCTCATGTCGGGCTGTCCGTGAGAACGTTCATCATAATCATTATAAAAATCTTGAGGTGGTCCTCGTCTCTCGTCTTGATCTCTGGGCGATGGCATATGACCACCTCTACCTTGCCTACCAGGGTAGCCTCTCCCTCTATCATCAGGATTTGGCATTAGTGATTCTCCACCGGGGTTTCTTGGCTGCCGCCCACCTGAGAAATCTTCCCTTTCATCAAAATCCTGAGGGTATTTCTGTCCAAAGGAGTTTCCTTCCTCACCGTAAAACATGTCACCTGGGTACGACCTCCTCTCGTCAAGGTCTCGGGGAGCTGGTGCCCAGTGCTCATGAGGTTCAAATCTGCTGTCCCTAAGGTCTTCGTCCTGAGGAGGCATATTGTCATAGCCAATGTTCTGACGCAAGTCAACGTCTCTGGGTCCAAAGTCTGCATCATTGCCATAGTCATTTTGTCCATGTCTTTGTTGCCTTGGATCGTGTGAAAGCCGGGGATCTGATCGCTCCATTCCTGGAGGTTGTCTCATGTCTTTGTCCTGGTAATGTCTCGGATCTCGCCTGTCTGAGCTATCTTTGGGCGGCGGAGGAGGTGGTGGTGGGGGTTCATCCTCCTCCTGCATGTGGTGATCCGGCATCATCATTCCCGGCATGGGAGGTCTCATTCCTTGCACATATCCTCCTGCAGGGGGTGGCTCTCCGAGGATTCCTGGACCCATATTTGGATTCCTCATCCTCTGCTGCCCCATTCCTGGTGGTGGTCCTCCGGGAGGGTTCTGCTGTCCTGGTTGTCCTGGACCTGGCATCCGTGCCATGCTCTCCTGTATCTGTGCTTGGACGCTGGCATACATAGCTGAATGTGCTTGGACTTGAGGAGGTGGCATCCCCATGCCCTGGGGTGGTCCCTGGGGTGGTCCCTGGGATGTTCCCTGGGGTGGTCCCTGCGGTTGAGCCTGGGGTGGGCCTTGATGTTGGGTTTGTGGAAGTGGAGCAGCGCCACTCAGAAGCATCTGCATTGCAATTTGTTTTCCTGGAATCATCAAACAAAATTCAATGAACACACATTGAGGGCTAACTATCAGTAAAGTTGCAAACATTGTCACTCTTTCCTTTGTTCATTCTCATATTATGATGTGTAAGTTTTATTAAATCCATATCAAGGAAGGACGTGCCTCAGGGACAGATATTTGCACTCAAATTTCTACAATTTTTTTCTGATCTACCACTTGTGGGGGTTCATTTTAAAGCTTGTGGAAAAAGGAAAACTTTCACTGTCTTAATTTTTCAAAAATCCAAAATTTAATTTCCCCAGATAGAGTTAACACAGTGATGGCGGCCATTTTGAATTTCAAATATCGCAGCATGTTGGGTAATTTTTTTCGCTGGTTCCAAACTTTGCTCAATGATCCCCGATTTTTATTGTTGATTTGGTAAGAGAATGGTTGAAAGTTTCGCTTGGGAAAGTTTGAGCGAACGTTAAGTCTTTCACTTTCAAGGCACATAATACTTTAATGAAATAAACAAAAATGAATTTACTGGATAAATGAAAATCAACGCAGAGTCATAATTTTTTCATCCAAGACTGATATTTGACAGGCATACCTTGGAAATGTCTCTTTAGAAGCCTGCTAAGGGACAAAATCATCACTTTCATAATCATGCTTGTGTAAATTATGCCACAAAAAAACTTACCTTGTTCAAAAGTAGGTATGATAGGAGTTGCCATGAGTGGCATGGGCGCATTGGACTGGTCTTCTGATTGGTTCGTGTCCTTCTGTTCTCTTTCTCTCTCCATCTCCTTCTCTCTTTCCAGAAGCGGAGCATCTTTCTGTCTCTCCCACTGCTTCTTAAACTGAGCTGGGATTGGTTTGGCGTAGGGTACCTTCTTCTGTTTAATTTGCTGGTATTGTCTGGATGGGTCTCCTCCGATACCGAGACCCGGAATTGCTGCCTCCATGATGTTGTTCATTTCATCTGAGAAGTGATAATCAGTAAACAACTGCCATAAACCCTTTGAATGACCAGTTTTGGTATAAATCATAACCTCATACTTTGCTACAGGCAAGCAAAAAATAATAAACAAAAACCCCCAAAGACCTGGGTTTGAAAAGGTTCTTCAGGCGTTGGTTTGTGAACATAAATGTTTCACCTTTTTATGAATAGTAACATTTGCACTGAATGGTGAAGTATGCTAGCTCGACACACAACAACAGAAATGAGAAACTCATGTCTGATGGTAAATGTCACCGATTTCTAAATAGTACGACTATCAGGGAGCGACATTCCAACTCTACAATTTTCGCAATACTTGTTTGGTCTACCTCTGTGCGGAATCATTTTTTAGGCTGATAGAGTATATAACGTTTGAACCTGCTTATTTTGAGAAAGTCTTAAACTTAATTTATCCCAATAAACATAGGGACAGCAATCACTTTGAACTTTAAGTAATATTAGGTAATTTGTTTCTCCAGTACAAAATTTTGTAGGGTGATTCCTGATCTTTATTCCTGATTTCAAGATTTCCTTACAGAAAGTTTGAGCAAGAGTTTAAATCTTTCGATTTTGAGGCACATAGGGATCAGAAGAAGTAACTTGTCTTACTTTTTTGAATGAGTGGACCTGTACAGTATGTCAAGAAAAGTTGAATACATGTACCCATGTTACATGTTCAAAGACTTTGGAGTCACTCATCCAAATGTTCAAAACCTGTACAGTCAATCACAGGCAGTAATGTAGAACTACACTATTGGGATGTGACATGTTAGAATTTTGAAAGGCACTTTGCTCACCTTCATTGACTCTAAGGTGTTCTGGCAATCCATGTTCAAGACCCATGCCAGGTATCAACGGTGTGTTTACAGACTCATCATCTGTGAATAGAGTTAAGTTATAAGTTGTTATGCATCTGTCTTATATCGAATAAGAGAACCTCACAAAAGTAATTTTTAAAAACAAAACCACTAACTTGGATTTTTTGGTCACTACAAAAGAAAACCATTGCAATTCTTTTTCAGTCTTTGTAGAAATTGGATGGCAACCTGGAGCTTTGAATTCTCACAGAATTGGAGAAAATTAATATTTTTTTCTATCCATCTGCCATTTTGTTTTGTTTTTTCATTTTTCACATGAACCTAAAAGCTTTGAGAGCAGAACTTTCACGGTTGATCACAGTATGCAAGCTTCAAACTGGATTCAAAAATCTCAACATTCTGTCAGATGTTGTGGGTATCATACCCAGGTGACAGATTTTATCATTAGGAACATGCTGTGGGAATAGAACACTGTCATTGATATTAAACAGAAAAAATATCAAAGGTTACACCTACTAGCCCTTTAAATATCAGCATTATCTCTACAAAAAAACCCATGAATGCTTAAACTGTGGAAATTTTGAGTAATGAACATAGTTGGGAAAATAAGTGTGGCACTGTCGTCAAGACATGAAGAATTTCAGCTTTAACCCTTTCACCACCATGGTTTGGCCCAAAACCTATTGTTGTAAATGGTAATTGTGGACCCGTTTACAGGGTATTAGGGGTGAACAGGTTCAAACAGAGAATCATTTCATGTAACTCTGAACTACTAACCATACTCCAGGGCTTCTTCTGAGCTTCCTGCTGGCAGTAAATTTAAGTTGTACTTGTCTCTCATTTTGTCACCGGGTCTGTTACGAGTCCAGAATTTCCTGAAACACAAAAAAACAACATCAACACAATAAATCCCTTGTGAATACCTGGGCAAAATCTGGTCTACACACTTGGAGTCATTATGCAGACAAAAATTTGAAGACTGACAAGATATAGTGAGTAATTTCATTTTAGTAGGATGTACCAATGTATTTTAGAATATTTGTCATTGTATTTTGGCAATATGCCTTTAGCCTGAGGGTTATATATCTCTTTCTTCTCACTGGTTTGACAATTTATTTGATTTTGTAACTCGGTCTCTGTGTGTGTTATATATGTTGACCAACCTGAGTCTGTATCAGAAGGTTACTTACGTTGAATGGTCATTAGATCCTGAGCATAGGATATGTCCCAATGGATGCCAGGCAAGACTCCAAACCATTCCTTCATGGGCCTGCTCCATACCTCCTACCTCTTTGTCATTCCTTCAAAAACAAATGTTATAACAATAAACTGATACAAAAGTCGCCAATCTATGATGTCATTGCCCCTAAGCAAAGGCACATTAAACATACAATAATGGTGACTTTATATATTTTCACTACTTTTGTTGAAGAAATGTTTTCACCTCAACCTTTTTCTTATCAGTCTCCCTGAAATATGTTGACGTACAAATTATATAGCCTTGCTGATGCTATGCGTTATATAAAATATGCAATGTTATTGACAAATTGATGACAAATGAATTCTAGCAGAGATTAAAATTCGTTAGTAAATGATACGATTGGACATTTCAAACATACAAGCTGTATTGCGACTTGAACACTAAGTATTTTGACAGATTTTGGGATGAAAAAGGACACTTTCACATACAGAACAAAAATACTTAAAATACGCCAAACCTTACAGCTAATGTAATTTTATAAGGCCACTGAAAGGGTTTATGAGGTAATTAAATTCTTCATGTCAAAGAACAGCCTTCACTGCTGTGTGAGGGCAGTATTCTATAGATCGGGTGACAATATGCATGGAATAACATAAATGACTTTTGGTAAAAAAGACAGAGGGTTTGAGAGTGACCAAGGAAAAATCCTTCATCCTAACACTTACCCAACTTGCCAGAATAGAATGGCACCATCTGAACCGCCACTGCTGAATAAATTTTCATGGATAGGGTGCCAGGCAATTGCTGTAAGGGAAACACAACATTGCATATTTCAGTTCTCATATGAGTAGTTGGGGGCGCTGTTCAATAGACAGGGAGAGTTCAACGTTCAAAGTTCTTGACACACTTTCCTAATCATTGCTTTTATTTCAGGTTTCTCATACTCAGTCTCTGATGTAAATGATGGAGTGAAGTGGTTTATTGTATATCAGGGTTATTGAGCTCATGAGACCCAGCTTTATAAAGCGACCAAACAGGAATGTTTGAATACAACGGTAATTCTGGCATGCAGTACACAATAGTGAGTATACAGTTCAGAACTCAGCCTGGCTCCTGGCTGCAGTTTTCAGATCCACGACCGAATGTGTATGCGACAGTCTATATGGACGTGATCAAAAAATTACAGCCTGGCCTAATCTGCATAAATGCTCCCAATTATTTCATGGATCCCCCAGT
Organism: Ptychodera flava; assembly: GCF_041260155.1. Classification (NCBI taxonomy): domain Eukaryota; kingdom Metazoa; phylum Hemichordata; class Enteropneusta; family Ptychoderidae; genus Ptychodera; species Ptychodera flava. The sequence continues at coordinate 17,236,116 of NC_091934.1, forward strand.
TTATGCAAATGAGTCGTACATGTTGGTGCTATGACTGAGGTCATTGCCTCTTCTTGTGTTGACGCCCTGACCAATACTGAATAAATTCAATAAACTATATACCATGAGGAAAGTGCAAAATTTTGCTGAAGAATTCATTGCCAAGATGAAATGCTATTATGGCGTTTTTTAAGGCGTGGTCTTGCTGTCCTTGTCTTTCTGACATATTTAATATCAATAGAATTTGTACCCATTACTGTTGTGTGAAGATAAGAATGGACAGTGAAATTGATCTAAATGTTATCACACTTGTGTAATTGGTTTGTGAAGTTGTTTCAAAACTTGTTATAATTGCGATGAAAATCAGAGAGCTTTTATGGACCCCTAATAAACACACACCATGGGAGTACACTTTGCGGTGCACTTCACATATGCAGAATCATATTACATTCCTTACCGCCGCCCTGAGTGTCACAGCCAAGTCAGTGTCTAGTTGTCATTAGACTCTTGTTGTCTTAATTCGCACTGTACGAAGTTCTTTGTGCAAAAGAAATCATGATCCACGGGAAAAGAGGTGTACATACGCCAGAAGCAGTACGTGAGAAAGTTCTCGAAATGTACGTGGATGGAAAGTCGTTTCGACAGATATCAGCGGTGTCCGTCATTGGCAAGTCATCAGCGTAAGACATGCTGTGTAAGTCATCCTCAGAAATGAAGACGGGCACTATCCGTGTTTGGGAATAGTACGAGAACTCTACTTTGAACCACAGTCGCTCGAGAGTTATTCAGCTCTGGGACTAGTCGCCCATAGACGAGTATACAGAAGCGAGAAATACCTCGCTTCTGTATACTCGTCTATGGGGCGACTAGTCCCAGAGCTGAATAACTCTCGAGCGACTGTGCTTTGAACATATACTCGGCCATGGCCACTACTGAAATACAAGTGTGTGTACACTTGTAGGAAACATTTATCCCACACATAGACACTAATCAGTTCCTACCGGCGGACAGGTTTTATTGCTTTACTTCAGCAATTACAGCTGAAGCCTGCTGTGAAACAACACATCATCTCCGTCTGTTCTTTGCCTCAAGTTAATTACAAGTACTGATACTGCAGCAAGTTTTGGAACAACTTTACAAACCAATTACACAAGTGTGATAACATTTGGATCAATTTCACTGTCCATTCTTATCTTCACACGACCATTAAGACCAGTCTGGGGTATTTCATGCACAGCCAATGGGTTAAGCCCGGAATTTGAATGCATCATGGTACAAACTACACCATGTGCACAAATGCACATAAATGTGTATTTCCATGTACATTTGTAATGGTTTGTTTGTAGCACCATCAGATGATCTCTTTGGCGTACTGAGTCTGTAGATCACATTGTATCCTTTTTATTCCAGAGTAGGACCAATACACTCATACATAAAAGTAAATACCACAGCGTGGCCAGTCTATTCAGAACAGTATATTGAGTACACTCATTCCTTAATACAGTACTTACTTGTGGCTTCCTTCTTGTGTCCTCTAAATGTGAACATTTCCTTCATCATTCTGATATCAAATAACTTAATAAGATGATCCCTGGAAGCCGTCAGTAACCAGTTACCATTCTGGTTCCATTTCACACCCATTACAGTGTTTTTGTGTGCATGCAGCGTGGCCAAGCTAGTGCCCATTTTAGGGTCCCACAGTTTGACGGGCTGCTGGCTGTCTTTGCTTCCAGAGACCAGAAGTGACTTGATTGGGTGCCAGTCCACGCATCTGACGTCAGCACCGTGACCTGACAGCGAGGAGGTGAGAGGTTAAAGTTCGTTAACTTGGTATGATGATTTTGTCACCTAGGTATCAGAAGGAATTCAGCTAATCAACGTGATATATATAAAAAAATTTTGGTGGGTGCACAGTATTTGGGCCATTGTACCCACAAGACTGACATGCAGACTATTACAGGGTACATTCTTGTACTAGGTGGCCAC